>NC_135498.1:75398994-75528994 GCF_052857255.1 Amblyomma americanum
GGCCTCTCGTTTGACATCAAAAGCGGAAAAGGCGCGTGCCATCGGCTTCGAGCAGAGAACAATGCATTACAATATGCTTCTTAACAGTTGCTCGTGCATTATTATATAGTTAGTATTCTTCTAAGATGTCGATACAGGCCTCTCGTTTGAGGAAGTTGCAACGTGTATGAGGGAGAAAATAAGTGCATTCAGGACGTGCGAAAAGCTGTATCGGCGCAATATCCCGCAGCAATCAATTTATTCGACAGTACAACGCTAGTGTACATGAGTCTGACTTTCAACTCTACAATTAAGTATCGTGTCAAGCCAACAGCTACGGCGCTATCGCATTTGCGGCTCACGCGTCGTAGAGACTTTTTTCTGCGATATAGTAAATGTTTAGGGGACGTGCGTACAACTTTCGTTCTCGGAGTTGTCATTCTTTTCCCCTTAGCATTAGCTTGTCATTTAATCACGGACCATAAGACATGCGAGAGAAAGTGATCAGGGTAATTCCTTCTGGATTTAAAACTGCAAATGCTCGACATAGTTCTGCGGAATATATAGCTGGAGCTCCCACACGGTGAAGACATAAATTGGCCTAAAAGCCCCAAACATTTGCCCACGTGGTCGAGAGTGGTATCTTTGGGCGCCAGGAGATGTTATTCGTCTAGCAGAAGCAGAATTTCCGTGGTCGCATAGAATTTTTCGGTAACCGGGACGAAAATTGCCGGAGCCGAAATGAGGCGCATGCGCTCGAGACGCGTGGCTGCCGCGTTTTTTTCTCCTATGGCAGCTACGGCCATCGGCGGGACTCCGGTTGCGACTCAGGCTGCCCTTCCCGTGCAGCCTCTCACGATTAATAGAGCTGCCACCTGATACGGTGAGCAGGTTGCAAGGCATACCTCGACAGGTTGACCACCTACGTGTCTGCAAGATAGCATCCTCCCACGAAACAGACAAACATACAGCTGCTGTATGCGAGGAACGGCCACTGTAAGTGCTAGCACACTAAAAAATCTTCCTGCGCGGGCCGTCGTATGCATGCAGTGCGTTAGCGCGCCGGCACGCACGGCCGGATTTTAGCGCCTTTGATTCGAGTGGATCGTTCTGTACGGCGAAGCTGTAGCATATAGATGCGATATGCAGCTAAATTGGTACTAATGGCAGACGCGCTTTCGCGACGAAAACGCTTCAACAAGGTCACATGTGGTCAAGTTCATACGTGTATTGCCAGACGACAGCTATCGGCTGACTGAAAGTCAGGCGGAACAAACTCTGATTCTTTCCACCTTGCACCTCACAGCTTTGAAGAACCACGTTGCGCATTCAAAAGAGACAAACACAGGAAAAAGCCGAGAAGAGGGAAAGAGCGCAAACTATCAACTGAGTTTATTTGAGCGAAGGTGCCTTATATATGCAGAATCACAGCAAAAAGAACAAGGGGAATGAGAGAGGGAGAAGGGGGGTACAGCCAGTCATCTCCTGATCAACAACATGTCCGCAGAAAATACTTCTCCTTCTTGTACAATTTGACAGAAGTGTCGCTTATACATTTATCGCCGTTTTCTTTTATGCGGTAGGCCTCCAAAAGCTCACGCGCTGTTTTGTTTTTACTTTTTCCTAGAATTTTTATCTTCTTAAACAGAGGCTCGCATCCACTGCAGGCAAGGCAATGAGCGGGCACATTCGCTCCTTCTTTATTTCGAATTGATCGGGCATGTTCCCCTGCGCGTTCATTCATGCAACGGCTTGTTTGTCCCACGTAGGCACCTCCACACTTGAGCACCTACATACTTGAGCGTGGCACATTTGACAAACGTTTCAGCAGGTTTTATACCGCATCCAGTGCCTCTAGCTCCTTGGTTACTGATTCTCGGGCACAAGCCTGCGAGTTTCTGTGGGGCAGAAAATACGAAAGGGACACCATGCCTCTTGACCACTTTTTTTACATTGTGCGCCACTTTGTGTACATATGGCACCACCACGATCTTCTTTTTTGGCAGCGGCTCATTCGCGCTACCTTGATCTCTTATTTTTATCTTCCTAAGAAGATTGCCGGCCACAGCTGTTAAGACGTCGCAGGGGAAGCCGGCTGAAAGCAGCCTTTCAATTTGGTTATTAAAGCTGACATGCATTGCATGCGGGCATGGCTTGGTAAGAGCAGATTCCAGGCACGAGCTTGCAATTGCTCTCTTGACTATCTTCGAGTGCGCGGAATCATACGGCAGTAGCTATTTCTTTGCTCGTGGCGTGTAGTGTCAGCAGGTGTGTTGTAAGCCAACGTTAAGGTTAATATCTAAGAACTGCAACGACCCATTAGAAGGAAGTTCATGCGTAAAGGTCAAGCCTCGCCCATGCTGTCTAAAGACAGTTAAAATTCTACTCACTGAGTCAGTTTGAGTCTGTTATTTGTTTGGATAAAACAATCAAAAATCGTCAACATATCTAAAACCCTTCAGTACTCCCAGATTAGCAAACTCGTCATTTAGGGAGCGGTCAATGGCGGCTAAAAATATGTTCGTAAGAACAGGGCAGGTACTAAGAACAAAGCAATGCACCAACTAGACCAACAAGAAGTTCTTCTAAACCACCTCACAGCTGGAGGCAACTGACGAGCGTACAAATCGCAACTAGTACAGCAGAGTCACGCGATCGAGGGCGTCTGCAATCATACTTCCTGCGTAGTTCAACAGACACGCGAATATCGATAGACTGCACAGCGCGCCGTTTTTATGCACAATGTGCGTGCAATTTTTCGGTCACACGAAATACGTTAGTGCGGGCCTGCTGCTTGCGTGCTTTTGAGCAAGACCTACTGAACTAGGGACCTGCACCCTTGGCGGGGTCAGCGGGGTCCTATGGGACTGCGTGCGCCAACTTTCGTTAACTTTTTGGCCGTTGAGGGCGCTCGGTTGACCTGTCTGTTTCTCATTATCATCATCATCGTCTGCTTTTCACAAATGATTTTTCTCCTCTCGCTGGCTCCCTGTTCGTCTACCGTCCTGTCTTAATATTTTGAACCCACGTAATGAACGATGCAAATATGACATTTCTTTAAATCCTAGCGGTGAATATACTGTTTGCGCGCATGCATGCGTGAGACTTTCTGTCATCTTTGTTAAGGCAATGGACGAATGATGAATACTCAAAACGTAGACAAATGACAAAACTACTACATCCTTGAATTAAAATAACTGACGCCATCTTTCTCAACAGGTTAATTGTAGCGCCACGCCGCCCGTAGGTGCCCTTCCCTAGCGGCAAAAGGCATGAACTAGAAGGTGCGCGCTGGAGCAGTGCCAAGTGCAGGGTCTCTAGTTTAGTAGGTCTTGCTTTTGAGTATCCCCGTAGCTTAACTATAAATTTGACCCCAGCGCACAGCGCACCTAGGGCCACCGCTGACGTCTTCGCCACCGCTGTGAACGCACGTGAGCGCCATTAGGAGTTTGTTCTGCAGTCTGCGTCTGGCCTCGATCAATTCACGTAGTTTCTTTCGCACCTACGGAGCCTAATTCTACCATACAAATGCGCTGCAACGAGCCTCGCCCGCCTGCGATGCCGCGGAGATCACGTGCCTTTCGATGAGGGTCGGGGTATCATAGGAGCGCTGTGATGTCCTCACTTTTCTGGGTTCCGGCTGTGTTTCCGCTCTCCGAATGCGGCGCCTCTGATCGGTCGGAGGCGGGGAGTTCCATTGCAAATCCACTTTAGAAATGACGTAACTGAGCTCATTTTTCACCGGCGGCATGAATGTGTACGAATATCGTGAGTTTCATATGCGATTTTCTCATCAATGCAGGCAGTTTTACGCACAGAAAAAAACGCCGTTAGTATTCTCGAGGAATAATGTGCCTGTCATGCCTATTCCTACATTTTCCCTCAATTTTCCTGTAAGATGTCCGGCTGTACTCCAGGTGAAGAAAGCGCAATAGAGCGTGTCCGAGGGGCCAATGAGATTCGGAAGTTTCCGCGGGTGAGGCGGTCGCTCCCGGAGCTGGGCAGGGTTAATGTGAGTGATACGGGAGAGGCCTTTAATGTCGCAGTAGACATAGGCTGAATTGTGATTGGTGAACAGGAGTGAAAACTGTTAAGGTTCAGTATAGATGCGCAGCTTCAGGCGTCATCTCCAGACAGGCGCTCGGACGAAGACTCTTTGTGCCGTGTGTCTTCATCGAGATACACCCCAGATATTTTGAGTCTTCTTTGCCGTGGTTGCCGGTAAAAAAAAAAAATCTATTTTCCGCATTTCTTCCGAAAAGACGTTTTCACACATTTATAAAGGAAATAATGAAATATGCCGTGGGGGACAGTGGCGTGAAAGCATAAGAACGCGCGTTTTCCGGCAAGCTTATTATGGATGCAAAGAGGACAATACTGAAGTACATAAAAGCCCTGCGCATCTTCCTCAAGCATGAATTCGGATATAAGTAAAGCCTGGTTTTACAGGTGTACAGTATTATCTTGATACTGCTGAAGTGCTGCAATAAAGTGTTTTTTACTGATTTGCTAGACTTGACAGAATGAGGGCGTTTTATATCGGCAAACTGCGAATTTAAAAAAACGAAACTGTTCGCTTTAACTCGCAAAAAAAAGAAACAGTACTTTCTTCGAGGGCATCAATGATGTTTCGCGCCCTCCATTTGAAGTTTCGGCAGTGCTCATTAACTTAAATTAATGTCGCTGTACCGGCAATCGCAGCATGGCTTGACAGGCACTATAGGAGCAGTTTCACCCGAATGTAGCGCTACCAAATATATACACGGAAAGTTAGTTTTTCCAGTGTGGAACAAAAAACATGGTTGGATTAATGAGTAATGCAGATGCAATTTAAGCTAGATGGGAGACTTTTCAGGTCTGGCGTCAATAAAGAACTAGCTTTGTATTGTAATGTATTATATTAGAAATTATCCAGTGCGTTTATTATATTCAATATCGCTTAATTAGGACACAAGTTTGACCGCTATAACTTTCATCCAAATCTTCCTATAATGCTTATTTATGCCTTATTGCACTCTTGGGTGAGTCTATATGAATTATAAATAAAACATTTCTCCACTCGGATGTCATGTTAATTAATCAAGCAGCCTCCAAACAAAAGACACACTTTCCTTGATATGTCAAAAATTTCCTGCTACATTAATAAAAAATTTTCGCGGTTTCGACTAAGGACGTAAACTTCCGCAAGCATTCAAAATTCTATATAAATCGGCCCCTAAATGAATAATACATCAAGAGAGGTCTCCCCCTTGAGGACGTTTTGTTCTCTTCTTAAAATAAAGTTGTTCCTCCTCCTCCCTCAAATGTTGAGGTTAGTTTGTTTTTCATTTAACGTTTAGAAAAACTCTTGACCGGAGTATACCCGTAAGGCGAGATAACTGTACCTAAAAAGCTTCTGTCTTAATCTACTGCGTCCTTTCCGTAAGAATAAATAATCGAAGAAACCAACTGGTTTTGAAGGCGTAGTATTGAGCGCTGACGTCCAAGTCCAGGGATGCCGTGAGCAACCTAACATCGGTGTCTCTTACTGTCCTGCTGCTGCGAAGGCTTTCGGCACAAGCAGCACCCCGTGGAGCTCTTTCGGGAGCTCGATGGACTCGCTGCTGGGGATCCCTGTGGTCGCCCGCATCTACACGTCCAGCAGTGACACGGGCACGCTAGTGCACACGTCTTCCAGGAAAAGCAGCGATGGACCGACTACATCTCCTGAAGGGTCGAGGCCCTATAATAGGGGGCGCTGATGCGAGGCAGAACTGAAGGACATCGGCGCACATGCAGTTTCGAAGGTGGCACGCCGTCATAGTGATGACTTTTATGTTTCCATTTTCTCTCTAGCGTGCGCGTTTTGGAATCAAACGCAAACTGTCTCGCTTTGTAACAGTCATTTCGCATGTTAGCTTGTTTCCATGAGGCCGCACAGGCCGATATAGATCCAGCATGACAAATCTTGTGAAGCACATTCCTCTGTTCGAGTTTTTATATAACGGCATATTGATTGATCACTATCTGGTGTTGTTTTCTGTAGCTTGCTTTCGTTTTATCGTTATACTCTGCTCATGAAACAAAAGCTCTAAAAGAATTAAGGGAGGTCATTGCGCTCTCGCTGTTCGCGTTTCTGTGTGCCTTACCGTGGCTTTTGCGAATAACACTGTGCCATGTGCTAGGGCATCATCCTCATGTTGTTTTGGCGTATCTGCAGTCGATATGACATACAAGTGCTAGTTGTGTGCTGCACAATACATTGCACGAAGGAAAAATCGCAGTTACATTTTAGAACGGCGAGCGATGCAAATACGCGATTCGTTATATATATTTCGGTGCTAGAGAATCCACAGTAGCCTTACAGCATACTGGCAGAACGTAATTGAATGACCAACTTTACTATGCACAATGTCATATGCGTCGCTATGTACTTAGAGTTTTTATACCAAAGTGTTAACTAAAATCGATGAAAAAGTCACCGAAATTAGGCGAACTTGCAAGTGTGGACATACACGCAGCCCTAACTGTGCCTGCGTTCGTTGCAGATCACTACTTTCTGGCGGCGTTAAGCTTGCGCACAAGTTGTGGCTCTCGTAGGGCTTCTTCCTATTGACTAGAGGTTAAGCTGATAGGCCTGCACTTTATCCACCAAGGGCGACCGAGACATGCCAGATAGAGCTTAGGATTGACATCTGGTGGCTGTTTGGTTGTTCTGCAGATTGCATTTTTGGTTGTTTAGTTTCGTTTTCAGTGATAATTTTGGCCGCTTTGTGATGGTGAGATCGTGTAGTTATCCTAAGCAGCTGAAGGCGCTTGACTCGAAGTGAGCTAAACATGTAGTGTCAGGTGCCTGCTGAGCTTGAAGTCCGTTTGCCCCATTGTTTTGGAGCCATTTACGCAGCAAGCGTGGTTTCTCCAGCAGGAACGTGCCTCTGCTTTGAAAGGGAAAAGAAGGGCACGGATTTTGTGCGACTTTAACCAAACACCTTGCTACTGTTTCCACTGTGCACATTTCTTGTACGACCCTCCGAGACACTTGACTCTCAGGAGCGTAAAGTACTTCGACAACCGCCACTTGCTTCAACCGGACTCGTCGAGGACTGCATTCGTTTCATCTCGAAGTCTGTCGGTGGCCGCGCATTGCACGATAAAGCGACTCCCATTTAATGAATTAATTGACGGAAATATATGCCTGATGCTGTCGTCAGCATCATTAGCACAGTCGTCACTTACTTGTGGCAGGTAGGTTTTCTCTTCCTAATTAGTGTTCTTCACAAAATCCCTAAACGCAGCGCCACTGCATGGTGAAGAAGTTTTTCACAGTAGGGTGAGGTTGAGGACAAGTTTCTCATAGCATTAACCATATATAGGGCTCCTATGCACGGACACACGGCTCGAATTCGTAATAGCAGACGACACCAATACACCGTTTCAGTTTTAACATTGAGAAAACCGAAGTTTCTATTATAAGCGGTTACAAATTTTTAAAGTAATATTTGTTCGGGGGAATGTGTCGATTGTAGTACGATGAAACTTTAAGAAGCAGCAGTTTGTAACAATGGTCCACAGTCCGCGACGTCTTGTAATTACTACGCTGACCAATCACAACTTTGAACAAAAGCAGCTTTTTAATGTTTGACTGTGTCAAAAAAGCCACAGGCTTTAAAATTGTTTACCTTATAATTTCGTCTCGTCATTAGTTTCCCGTTTAGGTAGCAAGAAAAGCTTTAACAGTCTGTTTTTGTCACAGAGGAATTCTGTTCAGCGGTCGTCAATAGTAATAATAATAATAATAATAATAATTGGTTTTTTGGGGAAAGGAAATGGCGCAGTATCTGTCTCATATATCGTTGGACACCTGAACCGCGCGGTAAGGGAAGGGATAAAGGACGGAGTGAAAGAAGAAAGGAAGAGAGAGGTGACGTAGTGGAGGGCTCCGGAATAATTTCGACCACCTGGGGATCTTTAACGTGCACTGACATCGCACAGCACACGGGCGCCTTAGCGTTTTCCCTCCATAAAAATGCAGCCGCCGCGGTCGGGTTCGAACGTCGTCAATGTGGGCGAAGCATCACTGCAGAGTTGAGTTTTATCTGACTATAAACGTAAGAAAGTTCTTCGACAGATAGCTCTATTTGGTAAGATGAAAAGAAAGCCCTCTCTCACCATGGGCACTTTCGGTACTCGTTCACGACTATCTACTTTCCTGCTCATTTATTGCAATGCACAGCAAATATATTTTATTATAGCATATATTCTCTGCAAAATAAAATTTCCTTGGAATATCTTTTTTTAAAAAATCTCTGATTCTGCAGTCGTAGCTATGTTTTAGGGCTAACACTAAGCAAGTCAAGTAAGATACCTCTGTCTTCCAGGCATTCCCACTGTTGATGAAGTGCCCTTTTAGAAACTCCCATAGACGGTGGCGCGAGCTTGGTACTATTTAGGAACTCTCTGCGAGCAAAATTAATTTCCCAACCAGATAATCGTTCACGCTGCCTTCTCAAGTGCTCACGCTTCGGAGACCTGCTGTAAGCTGAGTCTGAACCTGAAGAAACTCGTTTTTTTCTAAATCGGGGTGGTGTTCTTTAGGCTTTCAAATACTGTTGTTGCTATAACTATGGGATTATGGGTGACTGCAAGAAAAATACCGGGGGCTGAAGAAAGCATAACTGCTTGGTGACTGACGCTTGGCATCGCACACAAGCCTACGATGGACGATGGACGATTGACGATTGACGATTGACGATTGACGATGGACGATGGACGATGGACGATGGACGATTGACGATTGACGATGGACGATGGACGATGGACGATTGACGATGGACGATGGACGATTGACGATTGACGATTGACGATGGACGATTGACGATTGACGATTGACGATGGACGATGGACGATGGACGATTGACGATTGACGATGGACGATGGACGATGGACGATGGACGATTGACGATTGACGATGGACGATGGACGATGGACGATGGACGATGGACGATGGACGATGGACGATGGACGATTGACGATTGACGATTGACGATTGACGATGGACGATGGACGATGGACGATGGACGATGGACGATGGACGATGGACGATGGACGATGGACGATGGACGATGGACGATTGACGATTGACGATTGACGATTGACGATTGACGATGGACGATGGACGATTGACGATGGACGATGGACGATGGACGATGGACGATGGACGATGGACGATGGACGATGGACGATTGACGATTGACGATTGACGATTGACGATGGACGATTGACGATTGACGATTGACGATTGACGATTGACGATGGACGATGGACGATGGACGATTGACGATGGACGATTGACGATTGACGATTGACGATGGACGATGGACGATGGACGATGGACGATGGACGATGGACGATGGACGATGGACGATGGACGATGGACGATGGACGATTGACGATGGACGATGGACGATGGACGATGGACGATGGACGATGGACGATGGACGATGGACGATGGACGATGGACGATTGACGATTGACGATTGACGATTGACGATGGACGATGGACGATGGACGATGGACGATGGACGATGGACGATTGACGATTGACGATTGACGATTGACGATTGACGATTGACGATGGACGATGGACGATGGACGATTGACGATTGACGATTGACGATTGACGATTGACGATTGACGATGGACGATGGACGATGGACGATGGACGATGGACGATGGACGATTGACGATTGACGATTGACGATTGACGATTGACGATTGACGATGGACGATTGACGATTGACGATGGACGATGGACGATGGACGATGGTACTATTTAGGAACTCTCTGCGAGCAAAATTAATTTCCCAACCAGATAATCGTTCACGCTGCCTTCTCAAGTGCTCACGCTTCGGAGACCTGCTGTAAGCTGAGTCTGAACCTGAAGAAACTCGTTTTTTTCTAAATCGGGGTGGTGTTCTTTAGGCTTTCAAATACTGTTGTTGCTATAACTATGGGATTATGGGTGACTGCAAGAAAAATACCGGGGGCTGAAGAAAGCATAACTGCTTGGTGACTGACGCTTGGCATCGCACACAAGCCTACGATTGACGATTGACGATTGACGATGGACGATGGACGATTGACGATTGACGATTGACGATGGACGATGGACGATGGACGATGGACGATTGACGATTGACGATTGACGATTGACGATGGACGATGGACGATGGACGATGGACGATGGACGATGGACGATTGACGATTGACGATTGACGATTGACGATTGACGATTGACGATTGACGATTGACGATTGACGATGGACGATGGACGATGGACGATGGACGATGGACGATGGACGATGGACGATGGACGATGGACGATGGACGATGGACGATGGACGATTGACGATTGACGATTGACGATTGACGATTGACGATTGACGATTGACGATTGACGATTGACGATTGACGATTGACGATGGACGATGGACGATGGACGATGGACGATGGACGATGGACGATGGACGATGGACGATGGACGATGGACGATGGACGATGGACGATGGACGATGGACGATTGACGATTGACGATTGACGATTGACGATTGACGATTGACGATTGACGATTGACGATTGACGATTGACGATGGACGATTGACGATGGACGATGGACGATGGACGATGGACGATGGACGATGGACGATGGACGATGGACGATTGACGATTGACGATTGACGATTGACGATTGACGATTGACGATTGACGATTGACGATTGACGATTGACGATTGACGATTGACGATGGACGATGGACGATGGACGATGGACGATTGACGATTGACGATGGACGATGGACGATTGACGATGGACGATGGACGATGGACGATTGACGATTGACGATTGACGATTGACGATGGACGATGGACGATGGACGATGGACGATGGACGATTGACGATTGACGATTGACGATTGACGATTGACGATGGACGATGGACGATTGACGATTGACGATGGACGATTGACGATTGACGATGGATGATGGATGATGGATGATGGATGATGGATGATGGATGATGGATGATGGATGATGGATGATTGATGATTGATGATTGATGATTGATGATTGATGATGGATGATGGATGATGGATGATGATTGATGATTGATTGATGGATTGATGATGATTGATGATGATTGATGATGATGATGATGATGATGATGATGACCTTCTCAGCCTGGGTTATGGGTGTCGTAGGCCCCTAGGTGCCAATTGGAAACAGTGGAGTTTCGTTTCAGGATGTACTTCCCTTTGTTCTCACCAGGCACTGCAAGTGTCTAAAACTAATAAAGTATACTGCTTGTATCCAAAAGTATCTTCTCAATCACGGTCTTCTCGTTCTTGATACGCCACACCGGATGATGAGCTGCAAATTCGAGTTTCAAGCTTCATTAATTGTTCCATTTTAACCTATAATTCCGCCTTCTCTCTGTTTAGTCATTTTTTTTTCTTAGGTAAAACCTTCCGGAGGGAAAATTCAGCTTTGGAGACCGTTGCTTGCGGCCTCAGCTTCGCTGAAATTTCGGGACAATGTTCCACAGAATTTGCGGCTTATAGGAGATTAAAGTGTTTCATGCTTAGCGAGCCTGACACGCAGGAAGAGCTAGGAATGAATTTTTGTTCACAAAATTCGAATGGGGTTCAACACATCATCTTTTCCATGTGTGTGTGCAACTTTGATTGTCAAAACCATAATTAATATTTCACTCAACACTGCAGTCACTTAATGAAGACAACAAGGCAGCCTCCCGTGCCACTATGCTTGGTCTGCTTATCCACACTAGTCACGTGCAGTGTGTTCATTCAGGCAAGGGTTGTCAGGTTTTCTCCAGTGAATTCCGTGTGTGTTTGTCCACCATGCTCCTTCAGTTGTAAAGACGATCAAAGAATCACCAGGTTTCTTTACAGCAAGGTGGGCGCCTAATGCCCAAATGTCATTTGAGTGCTCCATAACTTGAGAATAGGAAGGGAGCTCGTTTTTTGAGTGGCACATCCTGCACAACACCAAGGTGAGCGCGTACAGTATGAAGTCTATTAATTTTTAGTCTCCCTATTCGGAATCTTCCACAACCACTCCCACTTCTCTTTTTTGCGCAAGAAGATACTCATTATGAATAAATTATTTCGTTCATCGAATCCTACTTACGACTCCCCTCTGCTGTTCCTAAAGCCTATGCCATAGCCACTCACTGCCTGGTTTGCAGCCTGCTTCTTGCCTACCTTAGCACTGAAGTTTCCATTAAGTAGAGTATACAGATGGCGTACATTAACACGTCTAATAAACACGAAGAAAGAAAAATAGAAAGGAGCTATGGCGAAGCAGGCAGCGTATCAAAGCTAGTGATCAACAGGCTCTTGCATCGAAGCCTAACGCGGGTAACTTAAGTTCGCGCTCTTTACTCTTTTTTTACGCCGTTTTATTTTTAAACGTTTGGCAAGCTATTTTGCTATTTGAAATTTTTATTTATTCCAGCCCTCATTTTGTCTCGGTCATGCGCCATGTATCCTCACATGACACGTACTTCTACCGAGGGCAGAAATAAAGGCAGGAATATGATATTCTAGACAATCTAAAATTGAGTGAGCAAGAAATAAGGAGAAGCGTTAGCCTGCTATCCAACGTTTCGACACGAGAACTGTTCTTCTCCGGTTTCTCGAAACGTCGCTTAGCCGACAGGGGCTCCCCCTCGACCCTTGTTAACGTTATATTGTGCTGTCAGGTATCCTCGTATGACCCGTTAGATACATACGCCATAATCTCGTATGCAGTTGTATATGCGAGATTTTTTTATAAGGCATTGCCTGACCAAAAGATGAAAAAAAGAAATAATAAAGCCATTCACATTGCCAATCCTGCGCTGCCAAAAAAAACTGCGTCGGCTGGGAATCGAACCCGAGTCAACTGCTTGGAAAGCAGCTATGCCAACCACTATACCACAGACGCTTTTTTTTATTACCGGTATGATCACATTCAATGTACAGACAAAACACACCAGCCAGTCTTCGGTTGGAGGAGTAGGGTTAAAATATCTTTAGGCACACCAAATCATTAAATACATTAATCCTCTCAGGGGGGTCAGGTAACGCCTGATAGACTTCTCTCATGTAGATCATATGCTGGATGAAGTTTTCGCGTACAGAGTGAACAGTAACATCAGCATGGCGGACTGCCATTCGGGTTTGCCACAGACTGTGGAGGCCCAGTAGCATCAACATATCAAAGGGAATGCCTTCATCACATTTAGCTGGGAGAAACCGGATCCCGTATGGCGTTATTGGCAGTTGTTTCTTAAGGGTTCGCTGCAGAATGTTCCAGTGGAATATAGGGTCCCAACAGTCAATCAATACGTGTTCAATAGTTTCTGGTTTTTTTTTGCAGAGTAAGCAGTTGATTGTCCAGGGTACAAATATCCCTTTCTGATCTAGCCACGCTTTTACAGGTAATGTGTTCGTGTGCAGCTTAAAGAAAAAGGATTTGACAGAAGGTCTTATCGGCATTTTTTTAACCCGTTTTAAAACGTCCTTTCCTGGGCCACCACAGTAAACAGACCTGTACAATGGTGTCGGCAGTAGATTTGCAATTAAGTCCGCGTACAGTTTCTTTTTCGTGACAGAACATAGGTAATTCATTGAAAACCTTGCATGCAACATGCGGAAAGAAACAACTTCATGAAAGTAACCAGTCACACGGCGACATCTCATATCACTTGTAGCCACAATAAATTCAGGGAGCGCTTTCGCAAGTCGCACTTGTATGACTGTGCGCAAAAAACTGTCGCTTTGGTCCCGAAGAAAAAAAAAACGTGACACAATCTGTCTGATAAACAAATGAGAAAGACCTAGGCCTCCATCGCGGACTTTGCGAAAAAGGTTGGCACGACTCACCCTCTCCCATGTTGAGCCCCATATAAACACAGCAAAAACCCGATGCATTTTCTGCACATTTGTGCGGGACATAAACAGCACTTGCAACATATACCAAACGTTAGCGATTAAAAACAAATTGCAATCAGAGGCACGCGCAAACATTGAAAGGCCGCGACCCTGCCAGTTTCCTGTCCTCTCCTTCATTTTTTCTGTTGCGTCGCTCCAGTACCTTGCGGGTTCCTGGTAGTGCTCGAAAGGCACACCGAGGTACGTCGTAGGTGTGCCTGTCCATGTCGTACAAGCAAACCTTTCTGGCTTGATGTCCCAGTTACCGTGCCATATACCAACACTCTTTTCCCAGTTTATCTCTGAGCCCGTTAGCTTACAGAAAGCCTTAGCAAGGTTGACCACTTCTAACACACTCTCGCGATCTTGACAAAATACGGCTGTCATCAGCATACGCCAACAGTTTTACCTCCGTAGAATGCACTTTGAAGCCTCGTATTGATGTTTGGTGAATTACGGCTAAACAAAAGGGTTCGACATATATAGCAAACAAGAGGGGAGACAGTGGGCATCCTTGCCTTACTGAAAATTGCACTGGGACTCTTTCTGTTAATGACTTATTTATTATGAGCTGGGTACAGCAATCTCGATAGGCCATCATTACACCGTCTAAAATTGTGCTGCCTACATTTGCATGCTTCAATACGCAGAAGAGGACCTCGTGTGACACCCTGTCGAAAGCTTTCGCCAAATCTAGTTGCAACATGGCAACTTGGCCGTCCATGTCGTCGCAGCATTCTAACACATTTCTTGCTACGTGAGTGTTCGTGAAAATCGTTCGCCCTTTGATGCCTCATGTTTGATGCGGCCCAGCTAAGTGCTTGATCACCCTTTGCAGCCGCTTCGCGAACACTTTCATAAACACTTTGTAATCGGTGTTCGTAAGGCTGATAGGCCTGTATGAACCTACTGACAGCAGCTTGTCACGGTCATCCGTCTTAGGGATCAAAACGACATGAGCAGCTCTGAAGGACGGTGGCACTTGCCTTGTTTTATACGCCCCATTGATAACGCGGTGTAACACACATGCCAGTTAATGGGCGAAAACCTTGTAAAATGTGGCTCCCAAGGCGTCTGGTCCCGTGGACTTTCCTGCCGGCAATTCGCCGATAGCGGCCTCGATTTCGCGAACACTTATCTCTTCCTCAAGGCTGTCTCTGACATCGTGTGCTATCTTTGGCAGATAAGTCATGAATTCAGTAATGAAAGTGTCACTTACACGAGTAACGTTGCTAAACAACTCGCGATAATATTCCACGAACGCCTGCTCTATCTTTTTCTGCTCGCCCGTCACCTCGTTCTTATAGCGGATCTGTTTGATTTCATTTTTTGATGCATACCTTTTCTCGTCACTAAGAGAGCGTTTATTCGGGGCTTCCCCAAGCCATAATCGTTCGCTCCGGGCGCGAATCATAGCTGCCTTATATCTTTCATTGTCTATCAACTCAAGTTCACTTTTGGTTTTTTTTATTTCGTCTGCCACTTTTTTAGTCTCCAAAATCACTGCGTTTAGCAAGTATTCTAGTTGGCGCTGAAGATCTTTTTCATTCTTCATCTCATTTCGACGCTTGATGCTTGCTCTTTCAATCGCTGCCATTTTAACTTCATTTTTGAATTGTTCCCAGGCAGTCGAATAGTTTTCTGGCTGATCATTCACTAGCCGCCCTAGTTTTTCCTCAACTGCTTCAACAAAAGGTTCATCATTGAGCAATTTAGCGTTCAACTTCCACAGGTGCCAGTTAAATCGTGGCTGCTTTTGCTTATTGCCAATGTTGAAACTCACAAGGCTGTGATCAGAGAATGAAACAGGTATAACGTTGTAACTATTGCAAAGGGGAATTAGAGCGAGGGACACGTAAACTCTGTCAAGCCTTGCTTGACTACCTTGTTGGGTGTGAGTGAACTGCGGCCGCCCGCCGCTTGTTATTGTGTGACCCACATCCACCAAGTTATAGTCCTCCACCAAGGAGCTAAGTTACTCGGCGCTCCTATCATGTACGTATGCTACTCTAGATCTATCCTCAGAAAAGCAAACGCAATTAAAGTCTCCCAGCAGAATAAGATGCCTTTCACAAGGCAGATACTGATTAAGGTGTTCAAAGAAAATACATCTCTCACTGACATTGTTCGGGGCATAGACACACACCAGACGCCACTTTTCTCCCGACGACGAAAAATCCAAGACGATGAGGCGACCATTTTCAGACACAGTAATCATTTCCTCAATAATCCCCACACTTTTTCGTATCAATACAGCACAGCCAGCAGATTTTACAACGGCATGGCATACACAGACATTATAAATCGTTGTGAAAGGTGACACCATATGATCAGTCTGCTCTTGTTTTTCCACCTTTGTTTCTTGTACCGCAATTAGATCTAGCTCATTCTCCATGCAAAGGCGACTAAGCTGGTATTGCCGTCGCCTTGCAGCCAAGCCTCTAACATTGATTGTCGCTATGCGTAGCGAATAATTTAAGTTATTTGCCATTTTGAATCAAGCAGCATGATACCAATGATGTCATTACAAACATGACTGACACTTTTCTATCACTTCTAAGGTAAAAAATAGCAACATGACATACCAAAAAGAAGTCCAGTAACGTCTTCAGCCGTACGTCGAATGTGTCGCTCGTAGCTTCAGTGATTCCGTCCATTTCGAATCCGTAGTGGCCCGGCACCTTCGACGACACCAAGATTGTGTGCTAAGTGGGCGTCACCGCCGAACTCCTATCCGGCGAGATTTTCGGTTGCGGGCGCAGCGTCGGTCGACGCACACTCGGCGTCTTTGGCGGGGGTTCATCGTTGTTCGGCTCGCTCGGTTGTCCATCCTGGGTAGCTAACTCGTCATGAGTTCTCTTCACCACCGCACCACTTGTGCCTGTCTCGCTGGCGTCCATTGCCTCAGCTTTATCCGTAGCAATTCTTCCGTCGTGCGAGCTTAGAGAGGTTGCACCCGTAGTCGTGTTCGTCGCAGTGGGCTCCGGTTCAGAAGCGGTGAGAGACGGAGAATCACTGGCCTTGGCCTTTGGGGTCGCCTCCGGACTTCTCTTCTGGAGACTTCGCGTCCTCGGCGCTCTTCTCCTCTGCTCCTTTCGAAGCTTCCTCAACTTCGGCTTCATCCTGCAGCAGGTCGTTGACGTCTAGAACCCTCGCAGCTTTCTGCGTGACAGAAGCATACGTCTTCACGCACTGCTCTTCTCCGTGGCCGTATCGGTGGCATAGTGGGCAGCGTGGCACGCGGCAGTCGCGTCGAATGTGGCCGGTATTGCGACAGCGCAAGCATAGCGGGGCCCTACCGGGCACCACAACAAGCGCCAGTTCACCTGCAACACGGATCTGATGGGGCAGGTCATCCACTGTCACGCCCGTCTTCAAATTTAAGGCCACCAAGCGTGTCGAGGACGCTTTGTCTTGCACACCTTGAGCACGCCAACGTTCACGGGAAAAACGTCCGTCACTCTGCCGTACGGCAAAAGCGCCGCCCGTATGTCATCATCCAGTACGTTGTGAAGCATCCAGTGAAGCTTGATACGCAAAGCGTGGTTGTTAGGATCTATCACAACGCACCTCCTTTCCTTCACGGTCAATTCCTTCAAAGCCAAAAGCTTATGCACGCCGTCTCCGTTTTTGAAGGTTACCGCCCATACATGACTCATCTGATACGCCCCCAGGGCGATAACTTCAGACAGTAGGCCTAGGCTAGCCAGTGTGTCGCGGAAGTCTTCCACATGGTATGGCCTTTCACGCACATCGGCATGCAAAAAAAAAAGAGTGTTCAAAACAACTCGCCCTGTAGGTAGCTGAGGCAAAAGCACTTGATAATCCGGGTCATCACAGCCAGAAATCCTGTTACCGCGGCCCTCCTGGGCCGCTGAAGCCGCTCCTACGGAGCCCGTGACACACACGTCCGTTCGCCTCGGCGTCCGGAAATGGAATCCTATACCACAGACGCGGATGGAAATTGTGTGGCCGCTGGGTTGCTTTGTGCCTGCTTTTTTTGGCCAGCGACCTGGGCAGGCACTCGTTTCGTACAATTCTTCATAACTGCAGACGTATAGACGGCGCCACTGTCTGTATTAATAGAGCCAGCGCAGTACTGGCGAGCGGAGCTCATTACATGTTTAAGCTATGCGATTATATGTCCTTACAAGCGCGTAAATAATGATTCGCAAAATAATCACCTCGGTAGCATGCCCTTCAATGTACTCGAGCAGGAACCTTTGTGTGGACCGTTGTATCATTTTTTTTCTGTATTTTCAACGTCGTGAGGCTGCACGTAATATATTTTTGGTGAAATGTTTAAGGGGATCCCATTAGGTGGAGTACATTTGTAACAAAGGTGTAATTGCTCATTGGCACCTACCCCAGCGCAGCCATATGGCTACCATGTGAAGCGCAGCAGCTTTCACAGAAACTTCGTAATTAAACGAAAATTCGTCCGGGTTCGAACCCGGGAGCACTGCTTCACCGGAGCACTCGCTCGACGAACCGAGCTAACCAGGACGGCAGGCTTATGGTAAGGAGAGAGAATTGATCAATAACTCGTAGTGGTACAAGTGTTGGTCAAATGTTTAGGGAAATCCCCCAATTTGGAGTAGATTTGAAATGAGGAAGTAATTATTCATTGGCATCCACGCGAGCTCATCCATAGGGCTAAGAAGGAATGCTCCACAGCTTTCTCAGAAACTTCGTAGTTCAGGAAAAATTTGTCCTGGTGCGGGGTTCGAACGACGGGCCACCGCTTCACTGGAGCAGTCGCTCTACCAACTGATCTTACCTGGAAGGTAGGCTTATGATAGGGCGAGAGAGAATTGACCAATAACTGGAAGTGGGAACAGTGTTGGTCAAATGTTTAGGGGAATCCCCAAAGAGATTCATGAGTGATTACTCATGAGTAATTACTCGTTTATTACAAATGTACTCATTTTGGGGCATTCCCCATAAAGATTGCCCTAACACCGGGCCTTACCATTGGCTGAAATTGGATGCTATATGCATCCAGTGCTGAGGTGCATCGCTACCCTCTATGAATAGCATTCGACCGGACCTGATCATTGGCTTCCATTAGCTGCGATATGCAGCCAATGGTGAGGTCCGATCGTCCACCGCCCAATGGCGGGGTCTCTTGTCACAGACGCTTGAAAGCCGCAGGTATATCTAAGTCGCCAAAGAAAGAGGACCGAATCGCCGCGACATTAACAACGGAAAACGGACAACTTTTAACCTACTGGTGATAGCCGACCACTTAACTATAACAGTAAGGCGCTTGGTAGCGGTTTGAGGTTTGCAGCTGGCCGTTAGCAGTAGCCTTATCATTTTTTGCAATTTCCATAATGCGATCACCCAGTGCGCTTTAAATCAATAAATTTTGGCCATCTCGCGCTAAAAGAGCGTGCTTCGAAAAGCTACGCCCCCAAAAGAGTGTCACTCCGTGGCGAGCGCGTCACATGGCCTTCTCTCTCCCGTGTGGGCTGGAGAAGTGAGCAGCTGCGATCGCCACAGCACGGACGGGACAGTATGCGAGTATTTTTTTATGGGGGAGAAGGGATGAGAGCGCACAACAAATTGTAATGAGCGCCATTTTGGATTCAAGAAACCGCAACTATGCCGCCATTTCGTCCCCTGACGTCTTACCCACATAGTTCTACCTCTATCCGCCATATTGGTCGGTTACGTCGTCATTGGCACGCGGCAGGTGGTTGTTTCTACATTGCTATTGTAGATGGCGCTACAAGTCTCAATGCGAGATGCGCTGTTTTCTAGTTGCAGCCACAGATGGCGCCTTGATCTCGATGTGGTTAGTGTTCCTGTATATGCTCCCGCAGGGAGCATAGTTGCGCGAAGGTCCGCCATTTTGTTCTAAGCTGTGCGGGAAACCAGCTCCTCGAGCGCACAGGCGCTGGGATTATGACGGGGCTGGCGTTGTAGAGCAGTTCGCTTTTTTTTTTTAAAATGCTTACAAACGGCGCTCGATTGCGGGCATCCTTTTTTCCTTTTACTGTCTCAGTGCTCAGGGATCGATACTAAGCCCATCATACTTCGTTGAAAAAAACGCCGGAAAAAAATCTGATTTGCCGAAAATATCATACAGCATGACAGGAAGATCGCGGATTGACAGCGATAGCTCACAGTACGGACAATAATGGCGCAGAAATGCTTGGAAATGAAAAACCTGCGTGAGTTGTGCGATGAAGAGAAGTGCGGTAATGCATCTCCCTGAAGAACCACATTGAAATACATTATTCTATAGGGTTACGACCGCCGATGTGGTACGAAGCTTGTGAAAACACGCTGCATATGATGTGAATGCGGGCAGTCTAAAGCTATGCATTTTGCACGCAAGTAAATCTAACCAACCAAAGGCACAGATATCGCGAACTCGCGCGCTTATCTTTCACAAAATATACGTGTCATTTGTCGCTCTGACTTCGAGCCCTCTATTGCATTTTTCCTATGCCATGGTCATCTTTTCAAGCCAAACACATCACGTGCCGTACTTCTTTAATATCGAAAAGTTAGAGAAGCCTGCCTTAAGTCACTGCAGCTGAATTGTGGTATACGAGTTTCCAAGGATCTCGAAAAGTGATATCTTTCTAGTGCTGTTATTTAATTGTTCGTATTTCTCTAAGCACTTTTGCATTTTCTCTTGACCTACTTGAATTATATGTACCTTCACTGCATTCTGAAATATCTTTGTTTTGGACTGCTCTATGCTTTTACTCAAGGAAAAATAATTATCTGAATATCCAATTTTGCTTTTTCAAGTATCTCATGCTATTTTTGTTCCCCTCTCCTCCAGTGTTAACATCCTTGTCAGTGGAACCTTAGGGGTATTCTTAACAAATAAAATACTTAAAAAGCCTAGGCAAAGCTTGTTCTCATGCTGAGAGACTGGCCTCCCACTTCTGTGTAGTAAACTGGGACTAGAACAAAATTTCACATACAGTTTGCTTGTCAAACATTCTTTATTTCACAAAACAAACCATTTCTGCAAAATGTTGGAGGTGGCAGCAGAATAAGCAGACGGGCTGGCAGCGGCTGCACATGAGAAATGCTCTGTCACGTGCAACCAGGTTAGGAACAGAACCTTTGTTCACATTTTCATTTGGAACTTGTAGCGTTGCAGGAAAAATGAAGATAATTTGTTGATGGCAAACATGAGTCGCCGCATGAAGTTTGAGCGTGCCTGCTGAACAATTTATAATTTATATTGAACTGTAATTTTTATCAGACTAGGCACATAGCCAAATGATGGTTTCAACGCCGGAGGGAGGTATGAGACAATGGAGGTTATGTGGCTAATTGAGTTATGCAAATACGGTAAAGTTGTGCTGTTTATTCTCTTATCTCGCATATTTGAGTTACTTTCGGAGCTGCTTTCACGCGTCCCATACGCAAAAGCCAGCGCAATCGCTGACGTATGACTGACCGTCCGGACGTCACTGCGTAAAAAGCTTTGCCGCTTTCGGTACGGTTCTTGCAGTTTGGCGCACTGCACCCCGTCATAGTTGGAGGCTGCCGTCACTGCACACTATCAAAATATATACAACTGGAGCGCACGGAAAAGGCGGGAACACACTGCACCGGACGCGTCCGATCACGATGGCAGCCGAGAGGGTACTGGGGCTGGCGAGGAACCGGCGTTGCGCCTGGAAGTCGGCTCTTCCACTTTAATATGGATCAAACGTCGTCTGCGGAATCACGTGACGGCCACTTGGCGAATGGCGTCAAGAGCGGCGCGAGGAAAACAGTCGCGCAACTCTGCTCCCTGCGGGAGCATATACAGGAACACTAGATGTGGTGGGAGACCCTACGAAATCTCCAAACGTGGTGAGTAGTTGCTAAAAAATAAAAAGAATTCAATATTTTTTCGCAATATTAAATTCTTGACTTTCTTTTTGGGAATTGGCTTGTTGAAATCTAGTAGTTTCTCAGTGAGATTTAGTTGAGACGTATTTGAAACTGACTTTTGGGATTTCGATTTTTCTGCTATATGTACGGAAGCAATACTCTGCAGGAGAGTTTGCTGCGCTGTGAAGTTTGTTGTGACATGTTGTAAAAGCTTATAACCGTATAATTTGTAAGCCTTTATCCGTGAATATTGTTTCATAGTGGATCTGTCGGTAAATATTGTGGATGCCCGTGGTAGCTTTTCAAATATACGCAGGACTCGCTTCTGTAATCAGCTGATGAAAAGTGCCCTGCGTGGTTGTTCCCCATATTAGCGAGCAATAACATATTCTCTAGTAGAAAAGCGTTTAATATAGTGACATTTCAAGTCACTCTGGTACCAATGGGATTAGTTTATAACGACAGCATACTACGTTGCATAACTCGGCCGCCAGTTTCGACACGTGAACATTCCATGACAAAATGTCCAGAAACCACAGACCCAAAAATGTTAACCTTACCCGTTCTTACCTTGCGCCACAAAAAATAAGCTCAATATTTAGCGAGCTTTCGCGCGAGTAAGCGCGAGTGCTATCGCTGCCTCCTCAGCGGCTTCTGGAGTGGAAAAGGTGGGAGGAGAATCGTAACAATAGGTTGTAGGGTGTGGTCTACAACTGCTGCTGCTGCTTCAGAGACCATACAGGCCGCGTCCACCCATACGGCGTAAGGTTCCCACCTGTACTAATTGTGAAGTGCCCACGCATGGGTCGCACGGCGTGCCTAGTGGTAGGTAGGGTGGGTGTTTTGGGGAAGAGGTTTGAGTAGGAGTTGCGAGTATATGGGTCGTGGTATGGGGACGAAGCAGTGGTTTGTAGCGGGTATACGGATTTTCAGGGTGTCGAGGATGTGACGTCCAGTGGAGGATTGGGAAAGCCGAATGTATTGTGCTTTTTTTGTGAGCCTCGATGAGTACGTGTGATGCATTGTGGAGACCCAGCTGTAGCAGCTTTTCGGTTTGGGTGTGTGTGTGGGGGGGAGCCACCTTGTGTGTTTTTTGTAGCCTGGCAACCAAGGTGAGGATCTGCTCCCGTCTGAAGCGAAGATAAGGCATCGTGTGAGAAGTGATTCAGTATAAAGGCATGGGTAAGACTACATAGGTCGTGCTCCTTCATGCCATAGTGTTTTCCGGAGACCCGTCTAATGAGGTGCGAGATAGTTTCCGTTACCCGCTTGGGTTTCCGGGTGATAAAGCGGTTGTGTCCATTATTTTGGATGTAAAGGCCCAAGGGCTGGAGGGTATCCACCTCCGATATGGGTCGTCCGTCTAAGTCAACGGCGATGGGAGCGGCGGGTTTAGAGCGAGGTGTGGGGCGTATGAGGAGGAATTCGGACTTCTCAGCTGAGCATGAAAGTCCGATGTTTCTCATGTGTTGTTGTGTCATGTTACGGGCAGTTTGTACGGTTTCCTCTATTGCTCCATCACTTGCGTGGGGGTCCACACCGTGATGTCGTCCGCATAGAGGGTGTGTCGAAGATGGGGGATCGCGTAGAGGGCTGTGGGAAGTGACATGAGTGTGGCGTTGAATAGAACAGGTGACAGGACCGAGCCCTGTGGGGTGCTAACCCCACTGAGGGTGTATGATGGCGACGCGTGAGAGCCCATGTGGACCTCGGCTGTGCGCCCGAACTGGAAGGCCTCAATAGGGGCGTACATTCGTGCGCCTATATTGAGGGGATAAGGAGCGGTCATGACCGCTTGGTATTCAGCGCGGTGGAAAATCTAGGAGATATTCAAGGCCAAGGCAGCTTTGGTGTGAACAGGGATGAAGGGGTCAAAGACGTCATGCGTTAGTTGGAGCATGGCACCTTGGGTCCATAGATGGGGACGAAACTGTCTCAAGGATTCAATAGAGTCAATGTGCGCGTCGTAGAATCTAGTTAAAGAAAACCGCGGCTACATCCACCATTCAAACTAACCTGTTGTTAACCCGCCTGTGCAGTTTATGCAGTCAAGAAAGACGAAGACAGGGTGGGGCTGCCGCCGCCCGCATTACTAGTAGTAGAAGAAGAAGTCTGTCGATGGTTCCAAACGTGTTCCGCTGCAGCTCATCAAGAACTCGCAAGTCGTCGCCAGTAGTCATAGTAGGAGAACGCGGCTGCCAGCACTGCAGTTAGCTTTCCAACCCGTAAGTGTACATCGCTATTTTTTTAAGTATGAAAAATGCAGTGACCCGCCGTGCTGGTTCAGTGGTTAAGTCGCTCCTCTACTGGGCCGGAGTACTCGGGTTTGAACCCGACCGCGATGGCCGCGTCTCGATGGAGGCGAAACGCAAAATGCGCCCGTGTGCTGTACGATGTCAGTGCACGTTAAAGATCTCCAGGTGGTCGAAATTATTTCGAAGCCCTCCACTACGGCACCTCTTTCTTCTCGTAGTCCCTCTATCTCTTCTCTCATAGCGCGGTTATGGTGTCCGCTGGGGCATGTGAGACAGTTACTGGGCCATCTCCTTTCCTCAAAACCAATATTCAATCTTCAAAACTGGAGTGCTGGCGAGCACAGGACTGACTAACATGCACCGGTATCGCACAGTACACGGGCTTCTTTTACGCTTCGCCTCCATTGATGTGCGGCCGCCGTTACCGGGTTCGAAGCCGGTTACTGTGGCTCAGTAGCGTGCGCCCTAACCACTGACCACCGTGGTGGTGGTGGTGTGGTGAAAACTTTTTATTCGGTGAAGAGAGTTTGCTGGCCAAAAATGGTCATTTACATAGGTGGAGTTCTTAGTCCGGGACCCCGCTGGACGAGGCCGCTATTCGCTCCCGTTGGACTAAAGCAGTAAAGGTTTGCCGGTAGTGTTGGTCCTGTGATTTCCAGAAACTGGATGCACCGCTTGAAGGCTTCTCGATGATATGACTTGCACGCGAAGCGATTTAGTGAGAAACGAACTTTTATACAGGCTATTTACAGATGGGTACAAACAAAAGTCAGTATACGGCCACAACTATCCGCGGCCAGCCTAACCGACCGCCTGCACAGAGGCGAGGGACACCGCGTCCCAACAGTCACACTGGCGCGCCTCGCACCAGCTCTCAACGGTCACTACCTCCGCACTCGGCCAGACCGAGCGCCTGCCAGCTCGAAGTCGCTAGAGACAAAAGCACACGGGCGCAGCTCCCTTCGCGGGTACACCCCGAAGATGCCTGCGCCCCTTTCCACACGTAAAAATAAACTGCTAACTACGACTCATAAGTTTTGACGAATAGAAAAGCTCAGAACTGATGTCAGCGTTTTCCCTTACACCCGAGTTCCTCCCTAGGTGGTCTCGCAATCCGCCAAGGGGACAGGGGTCCAAGGTCGAGGCCGGCAGATAACCCCGCCGTCCGGAGCGGCGAAGGAAACCGCAAGGACGAATGGGGTGACTAACCAAAAAGGCATGAGTCCCCTTCTAACGGCGTGCACCAAAGCAAAACAAAATAAAACAAAACCGGACGCACAGCCTAGGTCACTGCCCTCTCGCGGAATATTCGCAACACATGTACAAAAAGATGCGATAGCGCGCCGAACCCTACACCTCCCCCCCAAGACTCGGCTAATCTATTCAGAGATAAGCCGAGGCAACAAACAACAAAAAGGGTTCGGCAAGTGGCGGTTGAGTACCTCTTCACGAGCAAGCAACCAGAGCCTGCGAGCCCGCATGCTGCGACCCTTCGTCACACACTCACACCCATCCCGAGGACAATGCTAATGACAATGTTAATGACAGTGCCAATGACAAATACTCTCAATCTTGTAACTAAGACAGCACATCATTCTCGGGGCACTCAAACATCTGTAATATGCAAACAAAGACCGTTCCGAGCAGTTTATATCACACTGCCCGTCTTGCCCGAGTCGTGCAGCTGTTCCCATGCGTCTGCGGAAATTAGACAGTCGGCCTGTGTGAGCTTGTCGGTGAGCGCACACAACACCGGTGTCGCACCGTCCACATTTTCGATCAGGGGAGCGCCACGACACAGCGCCAACGGAACTACTGCCAGTTTTGCCTCTACCTTCTCTCCGAAAGCGGAGACGAGATCGATCGTCCCATGTGGTTATACGAACTCCCAGGTACAAGGCTTTCGCGCACTACGGTGATATCTGCACCGTTGTCCACAATAGCGCCAATTACCGCTTCCCGACAACGGATTTTAATGTCCCTGAGCGCTGGACGCGTGGATTGCAAGGCATGGGTGGACACGCGTTCCGTTAGCCTATCATCGCGCGGTGGATTCTCTCGTCTGTCAGCTGGGTTCTCCCCATCAAATGGGCAGTTCGCGACAACATGTCTCCAGCTTCCGCATCGGAAACAGCCACCCGACCGCGATACCTTTTTCTTTTCTCTTCCTGGCCTGACTGCGGCTATTCTGTCTCCTCGCTCTGCTCCATGCTTCTGCGTAGGTGTGGTTTCTGTTCTCGGTTTTGGGGGCGTGTCAAAATTTTTAAAGCTGTCGGGTTTCCTCTGAGCTCTTCCCTTCCCGGCGGCTTCCTTGTATGTCTGTAGCAGTGCAGCTATCTTATCCGCATTCAGCCATTTCTCACCCTCGCGCAGCTTGACATATTTATGTGCTTCTTCTGATAGCCCCGCCTCGAGCTGGTCGGCAACCAGTAGCTTCAATAATCCGTCAAAAGACGACACGCATCGTGACTTTAAATAAAAATTTAAGTAACTCTGGACGCGTGTGCCAAAACCCTTCCAGGTTTCATCGCGGCGCTTGGTGGCCCCAGAAAACCGCCTTTGATACTCTGCGGCTGAAAGTTTCAACTCGTCTAGGACCACCGCCTTCAACTTGTCATAGTCCCTGTGCTGCTCTGCGGCGAACCGTGTCGATAAGTAGGTTACCCGCCCAGCCAGCACCGGGAACACAAGCTGCGCCGAATGTTCCTTCGGCACGTTGTAAGCCACGAGCGAGCATTCCACTGACTCAAACCAGACGGGTACTTCACCGTCTGCCGGCAATTTGGGGAACGCGCCGGCGAGTAGCTTAGCGTACTGTCTCAACCGCTCGTCCTCGGAAGGCTCCGCATTCTGGCTTCGAGCACGCATGATTTGCATCTCGAGCTCTAAGGCTCTTATTTTTTTTTCATACAATTCCAACTCTTACTCATTGTTTTGGCCATGCCATGACCCCGACGCCTCGTTGCTGCCCCTGTCTCCACCGTCCCCCCTGTCACCACTGTCACTACCGCTGTCCATCGTAGATGCCTTGTCGGGGTTAAGATGACCAAATTGAGTTATCATCAACTACGCAAGCCTTAGTCAAACAGTGACCGCTAAGAAAACGAAGGAACCAGAAAACTCACTCGGAGCTGCGCTCAGGGTGCTCTTTTCGGGCAGGAATGGCGGCGACCTCGGACCAGGTGCCGACTGAAGCCGCTAGCTGCTGCCTTTACTCGGGGATGCCGTTTTCTGTCCGCTGAAGGCTGTGTCCGCTTGAATCTTCCAACTGGCGCCGTTGCTCAGGGATACCACTCTGTGTCTGTTGAAGGCCTTGTCGTCGGCGTTTCACGCCCGATGCGGTTCGCACCTTCGTACCCCCGTAGCCTGTCGTCCTTTCGGTATCTCGCCTTGGATGCCGAACTTCGTCGTTCTCTCCGTGGATGTCTTCGTTCCTCCGGGCCGCTGCAGAGCACCAGTACTGTCGACTGCGCCAGTAAAGGTTTGCCGGTGGTATTGGTCCGGTGATTTCCAGAAACTGGATGCACCGCTTGAAGGCTTCTCGATGATATGACTTGCAGGCGAAGAGATTTAGTGAGAAACGAACTTTTATACAGGCTATTTACAGATGGGTACAAACAAAAGTCAGTATACGGCCACAACTATCCGCGGCCAGCCTAACCGACCGACGGCACAGAGGCGAGGGACACCGCGTCCCAACAGTCACACTGGCGCGCCTCGCACCAGCTCTCAACGGTCACTCCTTCCGCACTCGGCCAGACCGAGCGCCTGCCAGCTCGGAGTCGCTAGAGACAAAAGCACACGGGCGCGGCTCCCTTCGCGGGTACACCCCGAAGATACCCGCGCCCCTTTCCACACGTAAAAAAAAAACTGCTAACTGCGGCTCATCAGTTTTGACGAATAGGAAAGCTCAGAACTGATGTCAGCGTTTTCCCTCACCCACGAGTTGCTCCCTAGGTGGTCTCGCAATCCGCCAAGGGAAGAGGGGTCCAAGGTCGAGGCTGGCAGATAGCCCCGCCGTCCGGAGCGGCGAAGGAAACCGCAAGGACGAATGGGGAGACTAACCAAAAAGGCATGAGTCCCCTTCTAACGGCGTGCACCAAAACAAAATAAAACAAAACCGGACGCGCAGCCTAGGTCACTGCCCTCTCGCGGAATATTCGCAACACAGGTACAAAAAGATGCGACAGCGCGCCGAACCCTACAAGAGCCCTTTGAGATTCCAGCCACGAGCAGGTGAGCAGGGCTGCCTCCCATGCCTCTCGGGGACGGGAAGGGTCTCGGAGAAGGGAGGGATTCTTCGGACAGGCCGAAACCATGTGGAAGTTCTCGGACACAGTGAGGGCAGCGCCCATCAATATTGGGATTAAAATGTTTTGCTATTGCCATCGCGGGTGGTTTAGTCGAAATCCCCAACTTGTCGAAATTATTGCAGAGCCCTAGCTTTAGTACGGCACATTTTTCTGTTTCATTTTTCACCCCCTTCTCATCCCTTAGTTTGTGGCACGCTTAAGATGTCCACTCAGAGGTGCGGCTTCCTGCACCGCTTCTTTTCATAAAGACGAATTTTAATTTTCTAATGTCCGCAGTACTCTAGCGGCCGAAGATTTGGTTTAAGGAAAGGAAATGGCGCATTTACCATCCAAACCCGCAGAGAAGGGGATATAAGTTGGGAGGGAAAGAAAAAGTGGAAGATGTGCCGTTGTGGAGGGCTCTGGAATAATTTCGACCGACTTTTGATATTTAACATGGCCTCATATCGCACATCACACGGGCGCCTTTCGCGTTTCGATGGAGGCGAAATTTGAAATTTTTACAGAAAAATAGCAAGCAAAATGGAACGAAAGAAACAAAAAAGATCTGCGCTGACTTGCAACCTGATTGTACGCGTCGAACTGCATGGTGGTGGTAAAAACCTTATTTGGTGCACGGAGATGGGCTTTAGGGGACAGTGGAGGGTTTCATTGCTGCCTTGCTTGGTTGGTAGTTCTTAATCCGGGATATCACTGGTCGTAGCCGCCCGCGCTCTTTGGACCAGAGCCCGCTGGGACTCCAGGTCCGGGCAGTTGGACAGGGTTGCCTCCCAGCCCTCTCTCGTTGGCTGAGTTATTCTCTGTATTCCTGGATTCTTCTGGCAGGCCCGTACCATATGGCTCACTTCTTACCACGTGTCACAAAATTAGCAGTAGCCCAAAAAAGTCTGGTCAATATGTTTTAGGATCACAGGGCTTAGAAACGACCCCGTTTGCAGCCTTCTGAGGTGTCGTTCCTCAGTTCTATCTACGCCCTTGTTGGGTTATGGGAACGCCTGCCAACTGAGGCGCAGATATGTTGTGATGTCCGCGTAAGTCCTAAGCGGATTTGGCACAGGAGTCCCGACAGAGTCTGGGAATTCATTGGAACTCCGGGGGAGAGACTCTAGGGCGGGTGTGTGCGCAGCCTCGTTCCCTTCTATTCCCTGGTGTCCGGGCACTCATACCGATTGTTTTGATCTCTGAATCCAGCTATGTTGCGCGTTTCCTAAAATTTTGCTGGCCAGCGGCGCTATCTTTCTCTTACATAATTTCGACAGGCGTGCTGACAATCAAATTATGTGCGAAGCGTCGGAGTGACTAGCCGCCAGCGCTATCACCACGTCGTCGGCTAACGCAACTTTACTAGTTGTTTTCACCGAGAGGCCATCCACCTGCTTTCCCTCGCGTGGGACCTCGACGGTGCAGATGCCCTCTCGCGTATAGGGCCCCCCGCGTCTAAATAATACGCACCAATTTGGCTGCCGTAGTACTTCTCTACAGCTCTATTTCACAAACCACCATGCTTTTGGATTTTCCTTATTCACTTTTATTTATGCGAAAGCAATTGTGTCTCATTAGTCAGAAAATCCCGCGTTCCGTACAGGAGAAACGGACCTAAAACCAACTGACCTCATGACGTCATCGGCAGTGCCTACATCATCAGGAAAGAAGGAAACGAACTTTATTTATAAATAATTTATTCGTTGTCGGTTTCAAACCCATACTGGTGCGAACAGATGACTTTCGCTGGACACTTCATTAGGGCAACGCCATCACCGCAGGACATAACGCCGCGCACTAAACTGCCAGCCTCTCGGGCTGTGTTTGGGTATCGTCTGCATTAACTCGGATCACATTCGTTGGCCAATGCATTAGAGCAGTACACCATGCATGCTTTCGCATTCACAGCGCGTAGTAGTCTTAAGTGGCCTCCATATTTTTTGTCCGTCTTAGAAACTTCTTTCATATGTGCGGTATTTGTAAAGAGAGCATCTTGCACTGTTTAAATGCGTGAGCATGAACATTACAGGCGACATGTCGCGGTAAAGTCAGTGATCTTAAATTAATGAATGGTCGCGAGATAGTTTGCCCGCAAAGAGCAACATGGTTCGCACAAGCTCCCGGTGCCAGCCCCAGTGGCGCATCCCTCTAACTCTGCACCACAGCGCCAGAAGTCGTGTGAGGATTCCCAGGCGTCTATGCATGTAAAGTAGAAAAAGACCGATGTCGCGGTGATAAAAGAAGATGACGAGAACCTGTTAGCAGAATCTGTTAGCTCCGCTTCAGGTTGATCTGATCTCCTTGCAACGAGTTGCTGACATGCAGGCTGATCCCGTCTTCTATTACGACTTTATTTTCCCGTCCCATGCGAAGCATATGCCCGCACATACCCTAAATGGTCTTCTTTCTGAACACCTCCAGAATTTTCCACATCATACTGTTCTCTCCACTGATGCCTCCGGCAGCTGTGAGAAGGCGGCGATTGGCATATATTCGCAGGATCTAGATTGGAGCTACTCCGTTCGTATCCCTGATTATACTCCTATATTCTTCGCAGAGTTTTTGGCCATTGGTTTGGCTCTTCTCAAAATTCCCAGACATGTCGCACGGGTTCTTATTCTCACAGACTGCCTTTCAGTTATTGTCTCTCTCCAAAATTCGGAAAAATCTTTCTTGACTCGTTCACTTAGGTTTTTTGTTCCGAGCACAGTGCGCGAGATCCGTTTGGTCTGGGTACCTGGGCATTCAGGCGTCTATTTTAACGAGGTGGCTGATTTATTGGCAAGGTCAGCTCTCAGCGCACCTGTAATATATCCCGTCCCTCACCTCATTCTGTTAGCAGCTTCACGTTTCCAGCGGTTCCAACATATTTCAGCCACTTTGAGTGATCCGTTGCTGAATACCGTGGACTTTCAACACCTAAAGTACCAGTGGAATATCCGGTGGTGTAAGTCAAGGCTTTGTGAAGTGTCCATGACGCTCCTGCGATGTAGAATCCCTCACTTAAACTTGTACTTATGCAGGTGCGGGTTCGCTGCGACAAACCTTTGTGTATCATGTGGGCAAGTTGAATCAATCGATCATTTTCTCCTCTCTTGCCGGCGGTTCGCGGTTCAGAGAAAGCAATATCTGGAGGTTCCTCTTTCGAGACTAGGACTGCCTCTGTCTCTTACAGTTCTTCTATCGTTCGGTGCGAGTGCCAAGGGATTCCCGTTAAGCAGTGTATGCGGCCACCTTCACGATTACATAAGTGCAACTAATCGGTTATCTTGTTAGCTATACACAAAATTCTTTCGCACGTCCAAAAAAGGCTAGATTGATTCTATTCCGGATGACTCATACCTCTTGAATTCATTTTATTTTTCCCAATTATTTTTTATCTTGATTCAGTCTTCTGACGTTTCCTTCCCCGCGCAAATGCTTCCTTGGCATTCTACCCTATACCTTGGCCAATCCCCCCCACGTGGGTATGTGCCATATTACTTGAGGAGAAGAAGAAGAAGAAGAAGAAAGACCAATAACGAAAAATGAGACAGATTAAAAATAAATCGTTGTGTGCACAATGAGCGTAGCTCATAACGGCGCCTGCTCGCGCATTTGCGTCGTGCCGCCGAAGCAAGCGCCATTGAAGTTTTTTGCGTTGTTTGATCAATTAGTAGTGATGAGCTATTTTGCCCATCTAACCGTTCACATTAGTGCTATTTTGTTCCTCTACATGACGCAGTGAAGTGCCATCTAATGGCACTTTCACCAGGGTAGACTGTGTCGGCGGGGCAGTTTTGTACGAGTATAATCTGGGTCCTTTCCGCAGTGAAAAAAAAAAAAAAGAGAATTCCGCCTAGGTGAGCCTGCCCGACATGCGAGCAGGTACTGGCAGTTGATGCGCTCATAGGTGAAGAGAACGGGTTGCGACACGCGTTTTTGCCATCTTTGTTTAAAAGGGAACTGCAAAATGTTGGCAACATTTATGAGCTTTCGGCGTATGCTATACATCATCTTTTCTGACAAACATTCCTGCCCAGTGTTCGCATTTTGTTGTTTTATGTTTTAGACTGTTTCCACCAAGCCTTGCCCTGACAATGTCCTGTCACTATTTCAGGTGAACCAGAAGCAAAGGCGTGCCCGAATGGACCACCAAATTCTCCAGCCTTCGGTGTACGTAAGCTTTTGAGTAGCTATCCGTTTTTTCTTCAGCGTATTTTTTAAGCGTATTTTTCTGCGCTGCCACACCAGCATACTTACCTGATACTGGCAAATTAAATTTTATTTAACAGCGAGAACTGTATTTGAGACGATGCCCGATGCCGACTCGTATACGTGTTATCGCAATCCTGTGACCACTCCCTGAACGCCTGCCTTGCGCTATCTTTGGAGTTTGGAGTCTTCGGCTAAGGCACGCACTCACGCATGATCACGTGACCACGCCTAGCTCCTCGCCGTGATCAGGTGACCACCCTGTGATTGGAGCCCCTGCCTCACATGTCGAGGATCCTTTGTATTGAATTGATGGAACGGGCGGTCGTAAGACGCCGCAAAACGCTTCTCATAGCTTCTTGGACGTTTTGTTTCGGCGCTTATGCATGAGTTATGAGCAGTTGTAAGGAAAGGTTCAGTAGAAGGTAGTTGTAAGGAAAGGTTCAGTAAAATGCTTACAACACCTGTTCCGCACCGCGTAGCAAAGTATCTAGGAAGAGATGAAAAGGGCAGAGTTAAAACGCAGAAACGTTGAAATTTCTCGTGCTGAGTTTCACGACCTGGGCAGCATCGGTGAAGCGCAGTCTAGATTTCTCAAGTCCGGGAATGTTTGATAGTGAATGTGAAGAGCTTAAATGTGTGGTACCTCTCTCGAAGACCTAATAAAGATCTCGAAGAAGCCCTTTTACTTACCCGCCCAGCCACCGTCACATTTAGGCGGATCCCCGGCTATTCAGGGACATTCGCGACGAACCGACATATAATTTATTTCACTACATTAAGTACAGGGTGCCGGTAAACCTCTGTGTCGACCCACCTACTTGGGCTGAGGCTTAGCGTACAAAGGTATCATCTGCAACACTTACAAGCCGTTTAGTTTCTACATCACCCACCTCTCTGTGCCCCACCCTGACCTCACCAATCTGAATCGAACTTTCCCAGTAAAATCCTGACAAGCACCCTCATCGCTACTGCCCGTATCAACGTGTACCGCCTACGTTCAGACTGGGTGTGTGCAAATGGTACTTTTCCTTAACAGATTCGAATACGAATACTGTAGGTTTGCTACCAAATCGAATGCGAACAGTTAGCTAGAAACCAAATCGAATACGGTTTACGAGGGTTTAACGTGCCCAAGCGACTCTGGCTCTGAGGGACGCCGTAGTTAAGGGCTCCGAAAATTTCGACTACCTGCGGTTCTTTAACGTGCACTGACGTCGCACAGTACACGGGCCTCTGGAATCTCGCCTCCATCGAAATTCGACCACCGCGGCCGGGATCCCACCCGCGTCTTCCGGGCCAGCAGCCGAGCGCCATAATCAATGAGCCACCGCGGCGGTATCGGATCGAAAACGAATAGAATATTTTTTACCACTATTCGCTACCTGAGCGAATATTCAAACAGCAATTGTGAGAAATAGCGAAGTGCTGCTTTCCCACTTGTAGCTGTATCTGTTAAAAGACGCGACACTGATCTTCATTTGAGCGGTCGCAACGCAAAGGCAATGCATTAACTTTGTCATTCGCATGTTATGCCCTTAGGAAAAGTACCTTTTGCTGTTTATAACGAAAACTATCACCACCCCTCAGTGCATGGGGCGGGCGATAGCTATACATATGAGGCATGGCCTCCGAGGTCAATCATAAAGGCCAGGTTTGCTGAACCTTGCTGCGCCCTGGCGCGTCATCCAATCACTGAGGCCATGTATGAGTATTATGATCACCGCCACGCGAATTGACCGCACAGTGGCGCTGATCTCTCCTTTCCGCGCATACAGATCGCGGAAGCATGCTACGCGGAGCTTAAGGCCCCTGTTATTGGAACTGTCGCGGACGAAAAATAAGGTATGCCTTATCCAACCTCACGTCATTTATTCGAAAATAATTCGAAAACTTGAGGACATATTCGATTTATTTCAAATAGTTTTGAACGCATACTATCTGATTCGTTCGAAAAATCGAATAGGAGGATATCTAATTTTATATTCGAAATTTCCGAATATTCGCGCACTCCAGGTTCACACCCCTTTTCCCTTTTCTATATGCGAACTTAGAACATTGTCGGTTCTTCTGCGCCGGCGCTGTTCAGTACGCCTATTCTCCGAACCCATCCCCATATTCTTGGCGTATTTGGCTGACGTAGGTCCAACGGGATGATCAGGCTGGTGACACCCTCAGTGGTAGATTCCGGGTTCAAAATTAATTATTTTCTCTCTCTTCCGCAAAGGCGCAACCCATTAAATACTCAAACAGGAGTATTAATGAGAACAGCAGCGACATTTTTCTTTCTTTCATTGCATTGCACCGCTGGAATAAAGTTTTGTAAAGTTAATGACTGCTGTCGTTGACCCATTGCTGGTAGCGAACAACCCATCTTTTCCAGATGAAAACAGAAAGTTAAAATGAATAGGGTTCTGCGTAATGAAAGTTCTGGAAAATGTTACCGGATGAACTCCAGTGTGCGTTCCTTTGCTCGAAAAACTTCCGTAATGTGAGAAACGTTACCTTAAAATAAAATGTTTGGTTTCGATATCTTGCAGAGAACAAGAAGAAGGGACATTCAAGATAATCGCTGTCAGCGCTGTCATCATAACAGTCGGCATAACTATCTTGGCAATAATTGTCTACAGTGTTCTGGGACCCCAGCAAAGTAAGAGCAAAATTTTCCCCTTGGCGGTGTAATAGAAAAAAATCGTTTCCTCAGCACTGTTTTAATAGCCGATAAAAAGAAAAAATCAGTTGTCTGACTTAATACGAACGCTGTTTTATACTAATCAAGGTGTCAAAGCTGATAAAAAAACACATTTATTTTGTTTTTATTTTTGTAATGTGCTAAATATACACCTGACACCAAGAGTCATAACATTAATTTAGTTCATCGCAAGCCAAATTGTTTTTGCTGTCATACACATAAAGACGGAGCTGCGCAATGAACCAAAATATTAAGATACCAATACATTTTTATTGTGTAATTGGGGAACGACCAAGAACAATGGTTTCCGTATACGCATCTTTCCAGAAAAAACGCACCAGTAGTAAAAGAAATTGGACAATTTTGTTTAGTGCCTCATTGCATAGCTCAATATATAAAAAATAAGCGCGCAAACTTTCAATAAAAACTCTTGTACAGGGATGACGTGAAGATTTCTAGCGTAGAACGAATAGCAAAAGAAGTGAGCTCCGAGAAAAGCAGGAAAGAAGAATAGGAGTAGCTTGATAGCGTAGTAATATTTTTGCCCTACCCTTTTCAAATTCGGCATGCTTTACCAACAAACTCTGCACACAACTTTGCTAAGCCAGTGCTCGAAACGTCTGTCTTTAAGAGTTACCACTACTTATTTTGTTTTCTTATTTTGTCATCAGGTACCCCGAGTCCACTCGTGCAGCACGATAAAAGTAGGTGCAGAGTGGACTTTTGACCTGATGGACGAGTCCTCTTTTTCTGAACTTTGCTTGCTGCGCAAGAGCCCCACGCATAACGGCGACTAATAGATAAAAAATAAAAAGAGCGCATTAATTACACGCAAGCCTAAATTATTGCCGCTAAGCCTAATAGCGGTGTGGTTTCTTTAAGCTGAGCAGTTACAACCGGTGAGGTTAAGCTCAAGTCTCTAATTGCCGAATTTAGCATGAAAAACGATGTTTTATTGTTAGAAATAAAGAATTTCACCTCGGAAAGCCTTTAAAATTATCGCAAGTGCTTATTGTTACAGCAATCGTGTCATAAAGTTTTGGCTTTTTATTTATATGCATTGTAAAATGGCATTTCATTTCCCTTCTAACAGTTATGTAAGTATTGCAAAATACAACTTTCTCTCATTAATTCTTTCAATAACGAGAAATGCGAATGTTACAGTCAGAATACGTTTTTCAAGGATGTGCAAAAAACATTTTCACATGCGAGAAATATTAGCCTTACAGTGATCGAGTGGTTCAATCATCGTGCAGCGAAAAATATGTGGCAAAAAGTATTGGCGAACAGTGTTGAAGTATTAGTGAGCATATTAAAAGGACACTAGAGATAAGGTTGGGCTGTCTCAATGGATTGCAGCGTTCTCACGACAGAGATGCTACAGTCGTGGAAATCGGAGTTTTTTATAAGCTATAAAATCCTAAAATTGAGATACAGGTGTCGCCATCAATGACCGACTTTGCAAGTGAACTGCGATGTGGTTACAAGTAATTCCGGATCCCGGAGGCTAGGCTACACCACCTTATAATTCAAAACTGTGATCACGGGGTCCCTTGTCACGAGTTTTGAGTCGAGCGGAAGGATAACTTTTTAATCCAAATTCCTCCCCAAAGAATTCGTCTTTTTCGGTCGGGAAAACATCAACATACACAAAAGTAAACAGAGAATCGATTTTTGCGAACATCAGAAACTAAATACAGTTGTCCTCAGTTTCCCTCCCACGAATAATTCCCTGCCACGCACAACAATGTCGCACTTAACAGAAAAGAAACAGTGAAGCAGTGTATAATGAAATCCTGGGCCTCGTCAAGCTGTACACCCACAGCTTTTAGTCCAGGCAGCCAGCTAGAATTCTCTGGGAAATAAATGAAAATGCAATGAAAAATCGATCTCTAGATTGTTCTTGCGTTCAAAAGGCCTCTCGTCATGAGCCTGTTGTTTGCTAGTAGGAGAAAGATCCGCAGCTGAAGTAAGAAGGTCAACAGTGACGGATTTAAGAATTTAAGGAGTCTTTGTGACGTAATCCCCCTTAATCATTTTGGGTCTAGATTTTAGCTTCTTCCATCGTGTGCTGAGATAGTGGGAAAGAATAGCGGCACTGTCCAAGCGAAAAACCCCTTCAGGGAAGTTCTATGTTGCTCTCCGAGAACTCATTGATTAAGATGCTGTATATTCGTTTCTGCGGTAATCTGATCTAGTTATTCTTTATTTTGCTTTAACTAAGGTCTTTAGAGACAAGGCAGTGATCTTTCATGGCAGTATGCCTGACAACAGACTCGGTGCCTTAAAGACAAAACTGGAAATGATGTCAAAACACGCATGTGGGCCCCCCGCAGCGCACCGCTGCACCCACACACGCCCGCATGTCTGAGCAGACTCCACCTTGCCACATAGTCTGCGCAATAACGCCAGCGCTCATTTACTATACTTGCAGAACGCAGCTGACTGACAGCACAAAAAACAAGCGCGGACACCACAAAATATGTGCGCGGTTTGTGAAGAAATTCCGAAAAACATGATCAATTTTAGCAGAATGGAACTCACTGACATTGACGAGTTCGTCATCCGCCAGAGACCGGATTCCTTGAAGCAGAGCTCTTTAAGCCAGCTGTGTTTTTTTCTTTATCGCTATACCTACTGTAGGGCGCAAAAGTAGTGTATTCCGCTCGGCGCGTGACGGAGCGAGCGAAGACTGCATCGCAGTGCCATCATAGGCGACCTCTGGTTCCAGACAGCCGATGGGAAACCATTTCTAATCTGCAGGCATGTCGTTTGAGTCCTCAGATAGCAGCGCACTGAAGCTCACGGAAAGGCCGAGAACAGCAGTTGTAGCGATCCAGGAGACCTGCGTCTCAATTCTTTCTTTCTGTCTCTTTTTTCCGTTCTGCGTTCGGGATATCATACGAGCGCTAGCCAGGGCATTCGGTGCGCTCGCACGCAAACCCTGCATATGGAAGCAGCTGGTATCTTCAACGTAACTCCTGATAGACAGCAATGACTTGTAAGATTACAATCTCGGCTCAACCTAGAGAGGCCTTAAATCTAAAAGAAAGTTGTACTAAAGATTTTGTCGCTATGTCAGCCACAAGCGCTCTGTCTTTTCTTTAGCGGCATGGTGATTTTATCTACTTTACTCTGACTTCTAAAGACGAGGCAATAACGTATAAATTTTGACACCGCCTCAATATTAAGCTCGACAACAAGCTGTCTGCCGTTCACTGGTACCATCAATGCTATTTTAATCAAGTCGGAAAGTGAATGCAAAAACATCAGTAAAAGTTTTAATTCATTCGGCCTGGCAACAGATTTTGCGGCAATGATCCTACAAGTGATTCCGGTCTGTCGCGAAATCCAATCAAGATATCAGTTGCTTCCACGACAGGTTAATCGCGCGCAAGAATTTTATCTTCGCGAAGAGGCGCGCTGGCGCTTACAATCGAAGGCGCAAGGAAAACAAAAAGAATAATAAGAAAGATCTCTGGATCGCTACTGCATCGGCGATGCGCTTGACATTTCGGCGTGCTGCAGCGCTATGCAACCAGATGAGTCAAGCGACATGCCTGCAGATTAGAAAGGGTCCCTGATCGTGTCGCGATCTCAGATGTCGTCTGTGGTTGGCACTGCGATGTAGTTTTCGTGGATTATACCACTTTTGCTCCTGGCAGTCCACAGTAGCCAAAGATATCTCCTAGAGTTGGTTTTTTTTTCGAGGGGGGGGGGGGAATTTGAGTTTGAAGGATAACGTTTGTCCGGTCGGTAGGGATTGCTTTGTTAACTTGAACGCACAGCGGTCGACACTGCTAATGAACTATGCGAGCCAAAAGGGGATATAAAATCTTGTGGCTCTAAGTAGACCGCAATGCTTCTGTTCGTATTATCTTGGTTTTCTATTTCAACTGCCGTTTCTCAAAATATTTTTGCGCGCTAGGGAAAATGCTGTCCTCGGAACCTAATTTCCACCTCAGTAACTGGTTTCTCTACTTTTGTTTTTTGTTCCAGGAAGCCAACACCAGTGGGAAGTGGAGGCTCTCCGGTTGCGAAAAACCCGCTGTGCGTGGGAACAAAAGCATGCCTCAAGGAAGGTGAGCTACCTCCACTGTGATCGCGCTCCGCCGTTCACTAAACTGTCAAGTAGGTGCGGGATGGGAGATGGGGTAATGGAGGGAAACAATATATTGAAGTCATGCAACGCAAGCCCAGTTCGTGTGCATTAGAACGAAATAAACATCGGCTTGGATCCAGTGACGACACCACATACATCCATGAATGTTTGTCGTGAGCTTGCAGCATTACATTTTAATGCAAAAATATTTGTCTCATGAGTGGCGTGTACACGACGTGTCAGCAGAACGTGTCATCAGAGCTGTCCACACGAAAATGACCATTCGAAAAAGAAATTCGCCGCCATTGCGGTTTAAACCCACGCCTTTTGTGGGCAAGGCGGGCGCGGAACGCATACGCCATGAAGGGTCGTCGGTCCAAGTGAGAGGGGCATGGAGTGAACGCGTTGTGCTGTGTACGAAAGTGCATTGGAGACGTGTACTGATGTTAGACACGATGACTTGCAAAAAGAGTTGCTGACGTAACCCCAAAAGTCACTTATTAAATGTCCCCTGACAACAATGACGCAAAAAAAGTGGCCTGCGTGATCAATCAATCAGTGATGAGTGCTAGACAACAACGATGAGTTGCAAAAAAAAAAGTTGCTGACGTTCAAACGCAAATGCATTGGCATTTCTCCATTGCAGCAGACTGCATTGCTCTACAATCTTTTTTAAATTCAAGTCAACACCAACAAACGTAAACTGAGGAGGAAACAGCATGATAAGTGAAAGGCAAAATATCTCCGTTTTCCAACCAATTTGTCTTGCTTGATTGTTGTGTGTAAATACATTTCGCCAATATGTCTATTTTGAACAAAGCCTCCACGACGGCTCAGTACAGTTCCTTACTTTGAAAATTAAGCGCGAGCGCTTACGATAACCAGTAATTCGCCGTGGATGTGCCAAGAGATTGCTAATGAATGTGATAAATGTGTCCAGCCGAAAAGCTTCTGGTCGCAGACCAGTTGGAAAACTTTTGGGATAGGGAGTGACAAGGACTTCCCGTTGTGTTCGTATCTAAAAGAATGTGGCTGGCGACAGCCTCTGCCGATGTTCGCCACCACCCCCTGCAAGTCAGTAGGGTGTTCCCGCGAACCGTCTACAAAACAGTGAAACGTCCGGAGCGTGAAGCTACGCACGATGCCATAAGTCACGCCAACAACGAGACGTACCTGTGTTTTCGCCCGATGTCGCCTGCCTATGTAGAATTTCGAGCTTCCAGCATACTTTGGTCGAAGATTAGGCAGCCTCCACCAGGTGTTCCGAAAACACCTGTGTTCAGGCCAACGCACGCTCCATCTCATAAGACGATGATACTCAGATTCTGCACAGATCATACCCGAAAATTCTGAGCAAAAACAGTTTTGAGCGGGAAACCATTTATGAACAATTTTTTTTTCATATAATGCAAGATTTTAGCATAACAATGAATATATCTGTGGATCGCCCCACGGCAGTCTTGCTTTTTTTATCTAAGTTGTTGCTATTGTCAAAGCGTTCCTCATTGGTTTTCTAAGGCGGTCTGAACTGTTCGTTGCGATCGATGAAAACACTTTAAAAGAAAGATTTTGCTACATCTCAGAAGAATGGACCATTACGTTCAATGGTTCCATAATAGTATCGTACAATTTTACAATTTTCAAAATTTTTGTCCGAGAATGTTGGACATGACAAGAAATTCACGCGGTTAGCTCGAAGCGCATATTTTAGGCTTTGAAGCATTTCGTAAAATACAAAACAATACTTAGGGGGCGTGCCGTACTAGTACGTCCGGGTCTCGTAAAAAAAAAATCAGCTTTGGTTTACCCCGGCTTATCTAATAAGACGAGCGAAAGCTCTGTTATGCATGGTAAGACATGGTTTAGCTTTGATTAAACTTTGTTGCATATCAGTGGTTTGGCTTGGACGGCGACTCACTATCGTCGAAGCACTAGTCCGGCACGTTGCTCATCCACGGCTTCGTGTGAATGTAAGCACAGGTCCCACACTTTCACACAGCGAACGGCGCGTCACGCGATTTCCCGCAGTGGCGAGAGTGCCGTCGGCTCCGCACACGCAGCTGTGGCGATCGGCGCAGCGAGTCACGTGATTCGATAGTTGCGAGGCGAGTGAGCGCCCTCGGCTCAACGCGCGCAGCTGCGGCGAGGCGTGGCGAGTCACGTGGCATGACGTCAGATCCCAGCCTCCACTCCTCCTGGTTTGAAGGTGAAATTTCATAGCCACATGACCTTCAGCTTTGTACGGGAAAAGTAGAGCTTTCGCTCTAATATGCCTCGATTTTCGTGGAGTGAGCTGCAAGCCAGCATGAATAAAGCCCTTCCTTTTCTGAGCCGGGCTGGGCAGCTGAATTGCACTCTGCAAGCTGAGTAGTTAAGTCAGACTTTATTTAAGCCCACTGCTCGGTAAAATGTAGTCTTTTACAGATCTGAACTGATTCAATTCAACAGCATTTATATAGGCTTTTCACACACGTGCAGTTTCATCTAGTTTTGCATACTGGCATTGCAGCGTAATTTTCACAAGTAGCTTTGGCCCTTTTGACTTGAATGTGCATCAGCAGAGTCTTTTATGGGTGTCAGTTTGCTGCCATAAGGCCTGCTCCTGGTGGAGGCCCGTGCAATTTTATTAAAAGTAATTTAAATTTGCAATTTCATGCAAAAGCCTTCTCTGTTGCCTACTCTACTAATGAAGCTCTTTGTAATCACACGTATGTAGTTAAGAGTATGTTCGAAAAAAAATGCTTCATGCTGCCGTTCTCTACTTCTCTTAATGTGCAGCTGAGGAGAATCTTTTCGAGGACTTTCCCAAAGGAAAAATGGCTCCAGATATATCAGCCTGCGCCGATATGTACGGCCATGTGTGCACCGAGAAGTACGTCAAATCGAGCGTCGACGTGCAGCCCATGCGGTTCCAGTCGCTGCATTTTATCATCAACAAGATAATGAATTTTATCAACGGTAGGGTCCCTTTCTTTCTTTCTTTCCTTCTTTCTTTCTTTCTTTCTTTGTTTATTTCCTTCTTTCTTTCTTTCTTTCTTTCTTTATTTCCTTCTTTCTTTTTCTTTCTTTCTTTCTTTCCTTCTTTCTTTCTCTCTTTCCTTCTCTCTCTCTTTCTTTCTTTCTTGACTTATGTATTTCCCTGTTTCTTTATTTATTTCCTTATCTCTTTCTTTCTTCCTTCCTTTTTTCTTTCTTTCTTTCTTTCTTTCTCTCTATCTTTCTTTTTTCCTTTCTCTCTTTTTTTCCTTGCTCCATGAGTTTGATGTGTGGAAGTGACTAGATGCCGTAGTGTAGGGCTCCGGCGAATTACAACCACCTGCGGTTCTTTTACGCGCACTGACATCGCACAGTACACGGGTCTCTAGAATACCTTTCCTTTATTCTTCCTTTATTTATTTATTAGTGTGATAGCGTTAAAACAGACGTCGGGCAAAAAGCGTGTTGTCGGTTATAGAATTCCCCATTCTCTTGAGGTAAGTGGCGTCGCTGGGCCCGATAATTCCCGTCGGCTTGACGAAAGTGATGTCATCAAAGTGATTAGTTACCATTGGCTGGGGGAAAGCGTTTCACTTCCGGTAACGGCTGTTTTCTATCGCATTGTTGACATATAAGAGAATTAGCTTTCCCAGTGAATTTTAATCAAGTATATATTCCAGTTCAGCAAAGCCCTTTTTGTCATTTCGAAGGGCACTCACAGGAGAACCAAGAGCCGCCATATGCCAGCCGTGCGTCTGAAAACCAGCCTGCCGGAGCACAACATGAATTTAAATGGTGTAAATAATGACCCGCCTTGACATAACATATAAGCAATTGGTCAGGGTTGGCAAGCTGCTAGTCGGTCAGATTAATCCGATGCCTTCATTACTTTGTCCCTGAAAAAGCGCACTGTTTTTTTGAGAAAATTCACCGACATAAAAAAAAATATCCACTTTCTTACGTGAAAGCATTTGAACTGCTAACTGGGCGGTTTTTTTTTTATAAAAGCCAAAGCTGTTATAGCTTTAACCTTGGTTAGACACATAGCACTTCATTCTACCATGGAATCTGCAGCATCAGCTTTAAGACTTTGATTACTTAGTTCATTAATTTATTTACCCTAATTGTTTAATTTAATATCAATCAGTTTCCGCCTGCCCCAGTTGAGAGAAAAATTCCCCTCCACGTTTAAGGAAGAAGAGAGTGAGGGTAAGTGCGATAATGAAGAACGAGAGAGGCTGAGAGGCGACGGGTGGCCACATCGCATGCCGCTGATTCTCATTAGCACAGTTAGGCTTTCTCTTGCGGCTGACGATGTAGATTCCAGGGTAAAATGCAAGGCTAGATGTCTAAAACAAAGCTTACAATTTACGTTAGGTAATCGTTTAGCGGGTAACTTCACTCAAAAAATTTTAGCGCGCCAGGACTAGATTCCTCGCTGGCGAAAAAGCTATACTGCCTGCGTTTGAAGCCTGAAGATGACAAGATGCCCTCAACCCGGTGGGCAGGTTGCCAACTCTCACCGTGGCAGGTAGCAAGTGGAAAGGAGGACAACCGGTTTCGCGACAGCTGCGGCCGAGTGTCCCGTCAGCTGTTACAAAGCGGAGAGGAAGAAACCGCTTACGCGGCAGCTGCAACCAAAGGTCACACCTGCTGCATCAATGTGGAAAAAAGAAATTCATGTCACACTAGTCGATCTCAAGCTCCGGTTACGCGGAAGCTACAGCTAAGTTGAAAGCGGGAAACCGCGTCACGCTAACAAGAAAAGCGAACGTTTGCGTCACGCTATTTCTAGTCACATGATTAGATTCAAGCAGACAGGGGACAACCACATTATGAGTGGGGTATAGCTGGTGTAGCGTACCAACGAAGGAGCGACTGTGTCAGTTCAGCTTCGTCGCATTTAGTTTAACTTAGCGAATCATTTATAGTTTTTTTTTCAGTCGCATTGCTCAAATGTTCTAGGAAGAAAGCAGAAGTATTTGCTCCTAGTTGAGCTGAGAGTGCAGATCAATTCGTTTAAATTTACTGCACTAAGGAATACATAAAAAATCGCAGACACAAATATCAATCTGCCCGCTTGGTCTCAATCCAAGAGTAGGTGGCGCAGTAGAAATAAAGTGCTGATTGCAATTATCTTCACGCATAGTGAAGCACCGCAATCTTTGCACGAACAAAGTAACCACTTTCTGAAGTATAATTTGTTGCTACAAAATGCCCACCTCAAAGCTACTCAAAAAGACCCCAAGACAGACAGAAGTAAGGAACATGGAGTTTTTGATAACACAAAACAAAACGAACCATGGTCGAGAGAGAGCCTCGACTTGCTAGTCAACGTTTCGACATGAAGGCTAAGAAAAGTATCCTTGCCGCAACGTTGGCTAACGAACTCAGGCTTCCCGTCTATCACCGTTCACTTTAATTTCTGTTCCCTAAAAGCGCAGATAAGTTGTATTGCATAAGGAAAAGGTTGATTCATCGACGAGTATTTTTTTCAGTATTTATCACGAATGCCACCTGACACCAAGATTTGAAAATAGTCGCTGCTGTTCAGCCGGTGCACATTTTTTGACGGAATTGCAAGTTATTTTCCTCTCCTTACGAGGGTTTTTATTTAAGAAATTCATAAGCTGTATTTAGGGGTAAAGCGATCTATTAAATGCTCCGATTGCTCTTCTTTTCCATTAAGAAATCCTTGTCCGTATTGAAGCAACCGTTTTGTTTGTTTTTTGCCGCACGCAGTGGAGATGATGAAACCGCCTACTTTGGAATGGTAGTAAACAAAAATCTCCCCAGTACTTGCTCCCTTGAGTTTTGCGTGAAATTAGTCACACTAAGGATTCTAAGGCTTTGTGCATAATCAGTCAGTAATGTTGCAGAGTACTGGAGCGGAAGTTGAACATCAGAGCGTATAAGTTCGTCGGCTGTCGTTATCTCCACTACAGTAATATTAATCTCACTAGACCTAAGCCTTCCTGAAACCAATCTAGAATTCGGATATTCTGTGGCGGGAAATCGCGTCCTTCTGCTCGTTTCGTCCGAAGTTCAAGTTTTCATTTTCTGTTTTTCCTTTCAGCATCAGTGGACAAGGACATCGGCTATCCTCAAGACAGTGCCCTGGTCCAGACAATGATTTTTGTCAAAAACTGCACCAGTTCTGGTGAGATGCAGCTTCCCGCTTCAAACAGATTTCTGCTTCCTTTTCTGGGTCTTCGTTCACATAGCAATTGCACCTCAGAAAGCGTCAGGATATTCGTCATCTCGAGTTTACTTCTGTTTTATTTCGCGCTGACAATATCTTGAAATTGGCACTTCTGCGTTTCGAAGTCGAGACTGCATAATCTGGTATCCTCCGGTTTCAATGGTCATGGCTTCGTGCAAGGATTTATTCGTTTCAAGATGAAGAGTAGCGAATTAGGTGTGTACAAACGGGCAGCGCTCGTACCCAGGGAATTACTTGGTTTTCAATGTTTGAAATATTGTTGCTGGCCGAAGTACAATTAATCTTCTGTTTTGATTGCAGTAGCCTCAGCTGTCAGGAACGCTAAAGCTAGTTAAGGCAATTTTTCACTTAGGCTGCAGCATTTTTGGCCAGTTATTATTCGTTCAGGTGCAATTTTATTAAGCGAGAAAAAATGCGAATGCCTAAAGAATACGGAATGGCTGGCACTCCTTGATTGGTATTAATATTCCATTCTCCTAAGCTGTGCCCAGAACTATTTTTCGATTTAAATTTTTCTTTGTTATCGTCGGGATTAGTAATTCAGCGTTCGTCATTCGCTTAATAGTCATTCTCTTATATGTTCCAAAGCCATGATTAGAAATCGATTATGAGCATCTCTTCTGGATCTTTACTGCTTGTTTCAACACCTGCGAATTTCTTTATATGAGTCCTTAAATACCTTTTTTAATGGCCATAGAGCTTCCGACGAAGTTTGATACCGGGACAGGAAATGCCGCTAGGGGCGCAGCAGTGAGGCAGGTGACCACGAAGCTTCGCCGGCACTGCGGGGGTATGGCACAAGCTGCTGGTATAAAAACGCTTGTACGCATTTCTTCTTAGGCGTTTAGTGCAGAACGAGTATTTCATTGTACCTCTCAAGAAAAAAAAAACTTCAGTGAGAGTTCGATTGGCATTAACGGATAGATTCCCCAGCGGCGCTATGCATGTTGTGACTGAATTGTTTACTTCCAGCTTGATTGTGGCATAATTTCCTTAAGAATACAACGCCCTTGCTCAAGACGCCGATGGAAAGTTATATAGTGGCTGTTCTTCCTCCGTGCCTTCATAGCTTCATTTGAAGGGGTAAAGTTGCGCGAACAGACCACTTAAGCCAAAGGACCAGTAGTTAAGCTGCTCACAGAGAGGTTGCGATTAAAAATGCGCGTCCAGCCCGACCATACAGGAGACGACTGCGCATGGTGCCAGTGCGTATATCTGCCTGGCATGCCTCAATGCGGCTGGGAAGTGCACCGTCACTGAATTACCGGATTTTCGTGTCTGGACTGTGTTTCTTAGAGGAAATAACTTCAAGAGAACTGGGCTGAGCGGCAGCGAGGAAGGCGAAATTTTACCATCAAGCTTCGAAGACCACCACCAGATGAGAAGTTAGTGCAGCAGGAGTGCAGAGTTTAAAGGCGGGCTTTTTCAGTTAATATGTGGCAAGCAATTTAATATCCAAATGCAAATAATTTTTATCCTAAAGCATTAAATGGCTCATCGGCACAAAAACCTGACGTCACCCAAAAAGTGACGTTGTTACAGAACTCGCGATTAGTCGAAAAAGTGTGACGTCGTCAAAGGCGCGAAAATGGGAAATGTTCACCAGTAATCACGGGCATGGTTCTGGCAAGTGGTCCCCAGAGAGCAGCCTCAGGGGCAGGTGCACCACCTAGGTCACGTGACTTTGTGGCGTCATCACAACCTGCCCACCGGATAGTGAGCAAACAGCCCATTTTGGCAGGTGGAAGCTAAATTAATGATAGATCGCTGGGAGCACCTGTCATTGCTAGGCAGTGGCGCATCGCTTGACCGCTGAATCACTTCGACAGGAAAGGTATGAGAAGTTCCAGGGATCTATGACTGTAAAATGTATAATGACCTTCTGCATATATGGGAATTAACCAATTACGCTATCGCGTCGTACCCTTAAGGCGGAGCTTGAGTGTCCCATCCGATTTTAATATCTAATACGACTCTACATCTATACTCGTAGCCATGAGCTCTTAGCTCTGAAGGAAATGCACAGCTTCCTAGTAAGTCGAAGGCCCTTTTTATCAGCTTCGAAAAACTAAATATTGCTTGTCCGCGAATGCAGATGTGCCAGTGCAAAAAAAAAAACAATACAGTTAGCAAATTCTTATTGCCCACTTCAGCATGTTACATTCTTCACTGAGTAGTCCTGTTGTCAAGTACGCGCTGTGATGCAGTACTACGCTGGCTGGCTGCCGTCGCTGCGGAGAATGTCTGGAAGTAAGGCATGCCAACTTATTGTGCTTTGCTTCCAATGCATTTACAAAGGAAGACAGCAGCGTCAGACTTAAGTCGACCAAAGGATCAGGTCGGCTTTCGAAAGTGTTCTCGACATTATATTACATTCGCACCAACAATAAGGTGATACACTAATGCGCACTGGATGACTACAACACATTTTATTAGATAGCTTCCGTAGGTCATCAAGCATCATTTTATTCAGCCGAAATTCCACAAGTTAGGCATGAATTCCTTAACCAGGCTGTGCAAGAGGCATATCTAAAGATGCTGTAAAATATCTACAGTGATAGCACAGCTGCCATATTTCTCCCCCGAGAAAGTGCGAAAATCCGAATCAAGGCGTTCCAAACTTAAAGTCTTGTTCCTGACCAGCCTGCTGTCACGGCCACTCGATCCCCACTCCACGCTGGTTCCTTGCGAACGGGAAAAGCAATCCAAGTGTAATGAAAACTTACACATCAGGACGGGCCTAGGGTTACAAATACCCGAGAATCGTGTGTCGAAAGCTGCCGGGAAGGAAGCGTCAAGGCAGAGGTAATAGGTAACCATCGGTTTTGCAGGGATTTTTTTTAATGTTCTCTATTTCCTTTCTGGTTTGCAGTGCCTAGCGGACTTTGTGTGTGTGTGCGTGTTTATCCCTCCCGTCCTGTGTTATAATGCGCAAAGCTTTTTAACTATGAGACCACTGAACCTCAGAAAACGCCTCTTTTATCACGTTGGTATGCTCGTAATTATTACAAAATAAACGACTGCAATGTTTTCTTCACACGTCGACTTGAACTTAACTAATGACCCCTATTAACATTAACTGATTTTTTAATTTTATCTTCTGCGCATATTCCCTCGCAGATGACCGTCTAAAAGTATATAAAAAGTCCATCTTCAAAAGCGTCTTCCAAAATCTCGGGCTTCAAGGCTTCCCTTTCATCGACAACGATACCAAACAGTCCCTGGACGTCCCAACAGCAGGCCTTAGCAACCTGTTCATTTATCCCTTCTTTCGCGTCAGCCTTACGCACAAAAGAAATGGGAACACAAGCACCAAAGTCTATGCAAAGGTGAGTATATATGCCTCCTTCAGGGGAATATATGCACCGCAATAAGCAGGAGAATAATTTGTAGTGTCCGAGGTTCCTATTTGTGCCTCATTATATGTCCTTGATTTAAGTGAATTTGCCTGGGGGCTGTGTTAAGGAGCAGGAGAGATTCAGTATCGGACTAAAATAGGAATAGTTTTCTTGTCCTTGCCCTATGCTTTTCAATCATTCAATCGACTGCCAACACCGCGCCAAAACAAGCTATTAATTATTCGTGAAGAGGTCTAAAGACAACGATAATGGATAGTACCGCGTTAGCTTATAATAAGTCTCATACCTCGCTCGTACGGGCACAAAAAATACCAAGGGATTTGGGATGTAAAGGCCTCAGTACTGTTAAAAAATTTCTTAAAATTTTTGCACAAAATCTACAAACCGGGTTGTCGGTGACGTCAGCGCAAATAAAAAGCACGCAAATATTCCGCCCACAAATAGCACAGGCGACTAGGTCACGCCGATTTTCTTTACAAGTTCAGCATTTGACGCCCAAAACCGTTTTATGAACAATTATGGAAGACTAGTGAATACAGTATTTTGCCTCAAAGCTTTATCCAACGAGAGTTTGAGCCTTTTTAAATCTGGTAAGCATTGTGAGCACAGCGTATAACGGGTATAGTTTAAAGAATGTCCAAGATTCTTGGATAAAAATTATTGAATATTGGAAAATTGTAAGGTTCCGGTATGGAAGTATTTACGGTAATGGACTGTTCATCCAATGTGTAGAAAAATCTTTCTAAGAATATTTGCATCGCTCCCATCGAGCAGTTACGACTGCCATAAAGTACCAATGGGGAGCGTTTTTGTAAACACAAAAATTCGTTAACAGCAAGAAAAAAAATGAAAAACCTGCCGATGGAAAATCTTCGAATATATTGATTGCTATTGCGAAATTTTAAAAGATTTGAAAAAAATGCATTCTTAAAATGTAACCCGTTCAAAAATGCTTTTGTCCAAAATTGTCAGGCATACGTGTTGGGCCAATTAATAGGCATGCATGACAGATACCCAGCGGGTGAAAAAGAAATATCAACAGGGCTGCACTCCGCTTAATTCTACTGAAGCATAAACGCGGTGCGGATGCAGCTTGCGCAAGATTGTCGGCAAACTCAAGTAAGTGTGTTGTTAATTCACTCATTTTTGTTGACCGTCTGTCCTCATTATTCACTAACTTCAACACCCAGATTACAAAAGCAGTGGTGTGTGATAGCTGAAGCAGGTAACGTAGATTATGATGGTGCAGATTTTTAGCGGCGCAAGGGCAGTTTTTGGCCGTGCGGCGCCATGGCACAATCTATTTTTATTTACACAACACGTGATCGGAGATTCATTTTCCAAGCATATCAGCCCAAAGAAGCCGAGCACCAGGCAAGAAGAAAATTTGTACTCGTCGTATAATCGGTTTGTACCCGGCTGCACTGGGATTTAACCCAACCCCTCCCGCAAGCGAGGCGGATGCTCAATTAGGCCACCGCTGCGGTCTAGATGACGGTCTAGGTAACATAGACAATAACCTGGGAGTCGCTTTGGTAGCGGCAGTGACGAATCTTCCGCATATTCCCAATCCATGACTGGTGCATTAGACTTACTAGCTGTAGACACATTCAACATTTGTGACAAGTGGTGGACAAGTAAATACCACTTTGCGTTTGACTTGCTTTTCAGGCCAGTGACAAGGTTCGTGTTCTAACAAGGTGGTTTCATATAATTTACTTGCGTCTTTCATTGTCAAAAGGGACGTCAAGCAGCAGATTGCATGTAAATATAAAATCGCCGAGTAATGAGCATAATAACCACATTTGTTCAGCGCATTAGAAAAGATAAATTGCCGAATTTTTGCGCGCCCAACATGTGGTTCAGAATCAGTGCGGCGAAGAACACGAAAACTAACGGTTTCTGCGTTATCAGAAGGCGGTAGTTGGGCACGAAAAAGCGTTTCTGCATTGATAACTAATATTTCTGTAATGATGCTAGTGGCATAATATCTTTTTTAATATACTGGGGTGCTCACGAAATGATTGATTGCTGACCACTTTTAATAGCAACCAGAGCGATTCTTTTCCCATGCACGATAAAATTCATGCGACGCTGGAAGACTGCGCTGAATGAATTCCTTTCGTGACTCGAAAGGAAGACGAATATTATTCGCAGTTCAACAATTCCAGTCCAGTTACGCCAGTTACGAAACTCAGAAGTGTGGTTTTATGTTTTTGAGAACAACTTCGGAACCCTGACCAAAGCACAGGCACACCGACTAGATGGTGTTATCATTACATTCGCCGAGAGGGGCATATCCTTCAGTGGTAACAGCAGTGATGCGAGAAATGTGAGAAACCCAAATACCGATCAGACGAAGTGTGAAATGAAGCTGTTCACTTCTGATTAACGCTTTCAGTTATTCAGCGAGGTTATAAAGTTCAAGATAAAGACCAAGTCCGCGAAAACAGACAACGTCCGCGTTATGTTCCTGGACTTGAGAACGAATTGTGCAACCTTTTTCCCACTGTTGGCCAACATGACTGACGCCATCCTTGAAGAGTCCTTCAGCTTCATCACCCGCCTGCGCGAGGTACGTGAGGCCTTTCGACAATTAAAAGTTTCATTTCATTTATTACTCGCAGATAAAGAAGGTCAGCTTGCCGAAGCATACATTACAGTCTAGGAACATTGGATAAAATTATTCCGCCCTAGCCAATAAACAGGAACTTAATGCAGAGGCAGGGCGATTAACGTGATCCTGGCCGCTGTAGCTGCACAATGTGCTTCACAGAAAACAAATAATCTAAAGCTACGGGAAAACCAGGTAGATGCAACATCACTGTAAAAATTGATCCCTGAACACAGTTACAGCGGCGTTGGAGTGCATAACATGGAGAAAATCAACGTTATAATGCATGGAAGAAGCCAGAAAGAAGCTAGGGAGAAACAAGTCTGCGTCAGGAACCAAATGCGTGCTGTTATAGATAGACGTCAATGTATTCTTCTCAGAAAAAAAAAGGAGTGGAAGGAGTTTTCTAGAGTTGTGGATGTCGGGCAAACAACATAGCTATACTAGTACAGAATATGTAAAGACTTTGCTGCCAACTAAACAACAGCTTCCCTAGGACAGAAGAGATTAAGACCGGCGGCGAAGATTAGGCAAGGTAAGTTGTTGGGCGTGTTGATTACGATATTGTCTCGTAGTGGTGACGGCAGTCGAAGCAGCGATGAAGACGGATGAAAGGGTGTTGTAAAAGAACTGTTTATTGGGCTGACTTGCACCCAAAATGGACTGAATCACTCGGCGGCGGCGAAGCGACAAGCGTGCTCGGCGGTCGTCGAACAGAATGCCCGCCGCTGTCGGCCGTGCTCAATTTAAAGCTGATAGCGAACATTCGAGATAAAGGGCGCAAAGTTACTAGAACATTCCGGAACAACGTAGAATCAGCTTTGCCTGGCTGCGATCAATCGAGATAAATCTAGTCGCGTCTTGCGTCGCAAACAAAGCGATAAAGTGGTGTCGCGGCAGATTTGAAAAACGAACAAACACTGCAAATATTCGCGGCATTACTCCCCTCTCAAAGAAGCATCGACCCGATGCATTAAAACAAATAATGCGACTAGTAAGGGAAAAAACGGATCTTGCGAAAATAGAGCATGGAAATGCAGCGGCCTTTAGCGCGCATAATACGGCTTCAGGCGGACTACATGGACAACTTCTGGTCGTACGCGGCGTCGCTGGGATGCAGTCATTGCGTCAGGGATGACTTCATAATCCAGTTCACCCAGCCGACGAAGAACCTTGTACGGGCCGAAATAGCGGCGCAAGAGCTTTTCACTCAATCCACGGCGGCGAATGGGCGTCCACACCCAGACTTGGTCTCCTGGCTTGTATTCCGCGTTGCGTCTTCGTCGGTTGTAGCGTCTGGCGTCGGACCGCTGCTGATCTTTGATCCGTAATCGGGCAAGCCTTCGAGCTTCTTCTGCGCGTTGAAGGTAGGCGGCAACGTCGACGTTCTCTTCTTCTGTAACGTTGGGCAGCATGGCGTCTAGCGTGGTCGTGGCATCCCTGCCATGGACGAGCCTAAAAGGCGTCATCTGGGTGGTCTCCTGCACTGCGGTGTTGTAGGCGAAGACGACGTAAGGCAGGATGACATCCCAGGTTTTATGTTCGGCATCGACATACATAGCGAGAATATCGGCGATGGTTTTGTTCAGGCGCTCGGTCAGTCCGTTGGTCTGCGGATGGTATGCAGTTGTCCTCCGGTGGCTCGTTTGGCTGTAGCGCAGGATGGCTTGCGTGAGTTCCGCCGTAAATGCTGTTCCTCTGTCCGTGATGAGCACATCGGGGGCGCCGTGTCGAAGAAGAATGCACTCCACGAAAAATTTGGCCACTTCTGCTGCTGTTCCGTTCGGTAGGGCTTTCGCCTCGGCGTAGCGGGTCAGGTAGTCGGTCGCTATGATGATCCACTTATTTCCAGATGTTGACGTTGGAAAAGGGCCAAGCAGGTCCATGCCAATCTGCTGAAAGGGCCTTGAGGGAGGTTCAATGGGGTTCAGAAATCCTGCTGGTCGTGTGGGAGGAGTCTTTCGTCGCTGGCAATCTCGGCATGTTTTCACATAGTGTGCGACATCGGCAGACAGTCGGGGCCAGTAATACTTGTCTTGAATGCGGCGGAGGGTGCGAGTAAACCCGAGATGTCCAGCGGTCGACTCGTCGTGTGAAGCCTGTAGAAGTTCTTCGCGGAGACAAGTAGGTACAACAAGGAGGTAGGCTGTTTTTTTCGCTGTAAAGTTCTTCTTCACAAGGACCTCATTCTGCACACAGAAGGAAGACAGTCCTCGCTTGAATGAAGCGGGGGGTGAAGAAACCTTGCCTTCCAGGTACTCGATGAGGCCTTTTAGTTTGGGGTCCGAGCGTTGCTTCTGAGCAAAAGAGCTTGCGCTGATGGGTCCCAGGAAGGCGTCCTCATCGTCGTCCAGCGGTGGTGCATCTACAGGGGCTCGTGAGAGGCAATCGGCGTCAGTGTGCTTGCGTCCGGACTTGTAAACGACGGTGACGTCAAACTCCTGGAGACGCAGACTCCATTGAGCGAGTCGGCCAGAGGGATCCTTCAAATTGGCAAGCCAGCAGAGCGCGTGGTGGTCGCTGACCACCTTGAACGGCCGTCCGTAGAGGTAGGGGCGGAATTTCGACGTAGCCCAGATGATGGCAATGCACTCCTTCTCAGTGGTCGAATAGTTAGCCTCGGCCTTGGAAAGGGAACGGCTAGCGTACGCGATGACCTTCTCCAGCCCGTCACTTTTTTGGACGAGAACGGCGCCTAGTCCCACGCTGCTTGCGTCGGTATGAACTTCAGTATCGGCGTTTTCATCAAAATGCGCAAGGATCGGTGGGGACTGTAAACGACGCTGAAGTTCCTTGAAGGCTTCTGCTTGCGGCGCTTCCCATTTAAACGGCACGTCTGCCTTCGTCAGTTGGGTCAGGGGCTCGGCGATGCGCGAAAAGTTTTTCACAAATCGTCGGTAATATGCGCATAGTCCGAGAAATCTGCGCACTGCTTTCTTATCGGCCGGCGGTTGAAACTGTTCAATAGCAGCTGTTTTCTGCGGTTATGGGCGTACTCCTTCCTTGCTAACGATGTGGCCTAGAAACAGCAGCTCTTCGTAGGCAAAGTGGCATTTCTCTGCTTTCAAGGTTAGGCCAGACGACTTGATTGCGTCTAGTACTGTTCGAAGTCTTTTGAGGTGCTCTTCAAAGTTCGAGGCGAAGACAACGACGTCATCTAAATATACCAGACAAATTTGCCACTTCAGGCCTGCCAGCACTGTATGCATTACTCGCTGAAACGTCGCTGGTGCGGAACAGAGACCAAATGGCATCACCTTGAACTCAAACAGCCCATCCGGAGTTATGAATGCTGTCTTCTCGCGATCTCTTTCGTCGACCTCAATTTGCCAGTAGCCGCTCTTGAGGTCCAGCAATGAGAAATATTTGGCGTTACAGAGGCGGTCCAGTGTGTCGTCGATGCGGGGGAGGGTGTAGACGTCCTTCTTTGTTATGTTGTTCAAGCGGCGGTAATCCACGCAGAATCGAAGTGCGCCGTCTTTCTTTCTCACTAGAACAACCGGTGCCGCCCATGGGCTGTTTGAAGGCTGGATGACGTCGTCGCGAAGCATTTCTTCGACTTGGTCCCGGATGGCTTGTCGTTCTCGCGGAGACACACGGTAGGGGCTTTGACGGAGAGGTCGGACGTGTTGATCCGTTATAATGCGATGCTTGGCAATTGGCGTCTGTCGCACCTTCGGCGATGTCGAAAAGCACTCACTGTGGTTTTGAAGCAGATTGCGGATCTGGTCTTGTCTGCTCCGGTGCAGGGCTGGGTTGATGTCGAAAGTGGGCGAGTTCTCTTGGTAAGGCGGATCTTCTGCGGAGGGGTCGGAGAGGGCGAAGGAGTCTCGTACGTCAGATATTTCGTCGTAGAAAGCAATCGTCGTTCCTCTGTTAATATGCCGGTATTCTTCGCTGAAGTTAGTCAGCAGTACTTCGGCCTTGCCATTGCGGAAATGTGCGATGCCTCTTGCGATGCTGATTCCTCGGTCTAGTAGCAACTGCATGTTCCCCTCGATGATAGCTTCAGTGTTTATGGCTTTCGTGGCGCCTACGGTCACGATAACGCTTGAACGGGGTGGGACGCTCACTTCGTCCTCCAGGACACTTAGGGCAATGTGATTTTCCCGAGTTTTCATCGAAGCGATGGCTTCGTCCGTCGGAAGCGTGATCAGCTTGGATCGCAGGTCGATGATCGCCTGATGCTCATTAAGGAAATCCATACCCAAGATCACTTCGCGGGAGCATTGCGGTAGCACAACAAAGGTCGCAGGATAGGTATGTCCTTTGACCGTCACTCGCGCTGTGCATCGTCCTGATGGCGTAATGAGGTGGCCCCCAGCGGTGCGAATTTGTGGGCCGTCCCAAGCCGTTGTGACTTTTCTGAGCTGCGCAGCGAATGTTCCATTCATCACCGAGTAATCGGCTCCTGTGTCGACTAGAGCGGTAACTTTCCGGCCGTCGATAGTCACTTCTAGGTCGGAGGTCCTGGCTCTTGCATGGCATGTCGCTCTCGGCGTCGGGTCACGGCTTCGTCGCGTATGCGAGTCACGGGTTGGGCGTGTGGTCGAAGCTCCTCTGGGTGGCGGCGTCGATTTCAAGGTAGCTTGCGTCGTGGTCGAGGTTCTCATTGTGTGCGGCGTCTGTGCAGCGAGTGTCGGTTCTTCATGCGGCGTCGCAAGTGCAGCGTCTTCATGGGGCGTGGTCGGTGGAGGATCTTCGGCGTTTAGCTCGTGAGTAACCTCACCTCCAGAGGTTGCTGCCTTTAGTTTCCCTTACGGGGGCTGGGAGACCTTCCTCGTACCGCGGCTGCGTAGCTGCGGCGTGGCGACGCAAAGCGCGAGGTTGACGGCGATGGTGAGCGCGAAAAGCGGTTCGGCGTGTACTCTTCTCGACGCAGGTACTCGTCAATTTCCTGCGGACGTTGCCCGAAGCGTGGTCGTGGGGCGTTAATGGCAAATCCTCGAAGACCGATACGTCGGTACGGGCAGTGACGAAAAATATGGCCGGCATCACCGCAATGGAAGCACAACGGCCGGTTGTCGGAAGTCCTCCAGTCGCCGCATTTCCTGGGGCTTGAGCGTCAGTCATAGGCTGGGCGGGCGGGGGCTGGGAGGCGGCGTTGTGGAACAAGTGGCTCATCTCGGGGAGGACGTGGGGGTTGTCGCTGGGGCTGAGCAGTACTTACTGCAGCGGCGTAGGTCATGGTCTGGGGTTCTGTGGCCGTCGGGGTGCCAAGTGCCTGTTGCACTTCTTCCCGTACCACATCCATCAGAGTCGCTGCTTGTGGCTGTGGGGAAGATGGCAGTAATCGGCGTAGCTCCTCTCGGACGATTTCGCGGATAACTTCCCGCAAGCTGTCGCTGGTGGTGGCCGGCGTGTCCGAACGGATTGCACAGGCAGAGGAAGGGCGATTGTACTACCGAGCTCGAACGTCGAGGGTCTTCTCAATCGTGCCGGCTTCTTGCATAAACTCCTCGACTGTTTTTGGCGGCTGGCGGACGAGGCTTGCAAAGAGTTGTTCTTTTACGCCGCGCATTAAAAACTGAACTTTCTTTTCCTCGGTCATCCCGGGATCGGCGCGGCGAAATAGGCGCTTCATCTCCTCGACGTAACTGCGGACGGGCTCATTCGGAAGCTGGATCCTGGACTCGAGGAGTCGTTCGGCTCTTTCTTTCCTCACGACACTGGTGAATACCTTCAATATTTCTCTCTTGAATAGCTCCCATGTCGTAAGGGACGACTCGTAGTTTTCGTACCACGTGCGTGCGGAGCCATCCAATGAGAAAAAAACGTGTCCAATCTCAGCCGCATCATCCCACTTGTTGAATGATGCCACGCGCTCAAATTGGTCCAACCATTCTTCAGGGTCTTCGACTAGGGATCCACTGAAAGTTGGCGGCACCCGCCGCTGCTGCAGTATGATCGGTGTCGACATCTTCGGCGAGGTTGCGGTGCTCGTAGCAGCGTCTTTTCGCTGTCTGGTGCGGTCCGGCAGTTTCCCAAACTCAGGCTCCTCTCCCTGGAGACGTCGGCTGGCTCGCTGAGCTGCTGGTTCGTCCTCGGGTGCGAAGCGCTCAGGGCTGGCTTCACGACTTGAAGGGGGCGTCCGGAACATGGAAGGCTACCCAGCAACTCCACCAGATGTCACGTAGGGGTGACGGCAGTCGAAGCAGCGATGAAGACGGACGAAAGGGTCTTGTAAAAGAACTGTTTATTGGGCTGACTTGCACCCAAAATGGACTGAATCACTCGGCGGCGGCGAAGCGACAAGCGTGCTCGGCGGTCGTCGAACAGAATGCCCGCCGCTGTCCGCCGTGCTCAATTTAAAGCTCATAGCGAACATTCGAGATAAAGGGCGCAAAGTTACTGAACATTCCGGAACAACGTAGAATCAGCTTTGCCTGGCTGCGATCAATCGAGATAAATCTAGTCGCGTCTTGCGTCGCAAACAAAACGATAAAGTGGCGTCGCGGCAGATTTGAAAAACGAACAAACACTGCAAATATTCGCGGCAATATTCCATGACTGCAGCGTGACGATCATCGCCGAAACTACGCGCAAAGTCACAATAGTTCGAATGCAGTCTGGCCGTTCCTCGCGATGCAGACAAAACGTTGATGCTCTCTACTGACGTTGTTGCCCAAAGTAAATGAAAAAAAGTGAAACTTGGCAGAAATGCGAACGCGGAGCTCAATTTTTCAGGCGGGAAGGCTATTAATAAAGTACTACTTGGGAAAAAAGTTTCTGGGACGCAAGTTCTAGGAAAAACGTTTATTGTAGCTCCACCTTGCTACCCAGTCGCCTGATAATGTGAAGAGAAGAAGGAGCATTTAGGCCTTTATTGCCTTCATACAATATCAGGCGACACGGAAGCTGCAATAAACGTTTTTCCTAGAACTCGCGTCCCGGAAACTTTTGTCCCGAGTAGTACTTTCTTGAGGCTTAACAGCCCAAAAGAGAATAATGTACCTTCAGATTCAAAACAAGACTTTCTCTGGCGATATATATTGCCACGACCCAAGGAGAGCCGTGCAGGTAGCCTTAGAGGAGAGCCCAAGAATGAGGTCGGTCTTTTTAATTGCAGAGCCAGGTCTAGCCCGAGGGCTCGTCACGAACCAACCGCCGCTTCGACGTCGTTTCGACTAAGCACGGAGGCCGCGCGGTGCTAGGCATGTGGCATTATTACTAATGCGAAAGCATTACTAGGCTACGTCGGCACCGGCAGTGTCCGCAAAACGTGGACGCCAGATGTGTCCGCAGAATGTCTCGCCTGATGTGACATCAGCTGGCGGCTTCAGCGTTCATGACCGAATGTGTGTGACCCTTGATATAAAAATGGTATATCAGTATCAATCGGTCATTAACATTACTTATTAATTAGTTATTCTAATTGCCATGATTAATTGTCCTAATAAATAAGGCACTTAATTGTACTAATTAATGATGCTAATCGACAAATATTATTCATGAGATAGGTAATCGGATTCGTTTTGGGGGATAATTAGGGAGACCATGTTATGTCACAAGAGCGTGACGTCATCCACGTCTTATGATGTCACGCCTGCAAACAATCAGAGTACAGCAAACAGAAAAGTACGGATCGTCGAGTGGTAGCATCGGAGATCTAAGAGTGGCGGTCGGATCTTAAAGGTGTAGAAAGGCGTCGACTAGGAGCCACCAACGTCCCGGAAGACCCTAATGCTTTCTCATTTCTGCAATGCAGTCCGGAAAAGTTATCTTTAAGTTTTTTTAGCTCACAGGCGCAAACCAAAACGCAATCTTTAAGGGGTTTTTTGAGGATGCAACGATATTAAGGGATTTGAAATCAAGAACCTTCTAGGTAAAGCGCGCCAAGTAATTTTACGCAAGCATTTAAAATGAAGACGGTAATCGCCGATAAATGACGCGACGATCATCAAGCTTCATCGTGTCAGGGGTACGGAGAAAATCGATTACGATGCCATTGTTGCTTAAGCCTGAGATTTCCGCTGCCTTCTCCCACATCCTTCCGTACATCGTCCGATGCCGCCAATCAAGATTGCAAGGGTTTTGCCTTCTGAGACGTTGGTTTTCTTCCTTAAAACTAGCAGCTTTTTCGTTCGACGTTCGAAATGCAGCGCCCCCGTATATGACGTCAATAATGCGGCTCTGCCTAGCGCGAAGCGCTGTGGAGAAGCCTTGACGTCATCTTGGGTTTAAGCGGCTATTATGTCATCATTTAAAATGCTTCAGTGCCAAAAGACTTTGCATGCTTTACCTGCAAGTTTTGCACATTATATCACTTTAAGCTCGCTTAATTCTCTAACCTCTTCGGTTGTCTTTTAAGTATTTAAGGACATCACAGAAAGCTGATTTGGATGATTTGATTGTGTGTTAAAAATAAATTATTTGTCTAGAGCCTATGTGCATATCACCACTCTTTTGTTGCAAATCGCATTCCAAGCTGAGTGGAATACACGCGCGATACAATGGCATCAGACGAGCGTCACTTCTTTGGTCTGTTTATTCAATTTGTGATGCTAAAAATTGCGAAAATAATCTCGATCTAGTGCGGATTCTGGCGATCTCAGAGCATTATTCTCGCTTGTCATATGGTGCTTATAAACGCATAGTTATGCCTTGCAAGTACAGAAGCCCAGATGCGTTTAGCTTAAGAACAGCATCACAGTTGTTCTCTATATCGGTGCTGTAGATTGGAGGCATGAGGGCATACATTTAGCTCACACAATTTCAAGAATAACGATTATAGTTTGTCGGATGAGTGGGTTTTTTAAAAGGGAGAGCAGTCCTCAGTTTCTAACATCGCTCCGTTTTCCTTGGCAGATTTCTCTCAGCCAGTCCCTCGATGAAAATATAACGCCTTTGAAGGACATGAAGGCAACGGAAGGGGTAAGTGAAACCAGGTCTTCAGCAGTTTACAGCAGCGAGCTCTGAGAAGCGACTTTTAGAAGATATTTGCAGATAACCCTAGGAAGATAATATTATTTTAAACACCGTTCTTAAGTTAAGAAACTGTATGGAAACATGCCTTCTTCGAGTAACCTTATGGCACAGATGCAGTCACCAAAATATCGCTAAACTACGCTTTCACTTACGGAAGCTGGGGTCTGTTAAGCGTATTCATTATACAAAATTAGCACGCAACAGACGGAACAACAAGAGAGGCAAATACGAGCGCTGAGTAGCACCTGAAAGAATTGTATTGAAGCAACGGCAATATATACCACAGGCCACGCCCACAGCATAAAAACATAAAAACGTTAAAACCAAGCAGCAAGATTCTTCGCATTCTTAGGCATGAAGAAATATAATCCATTTTCTTTTCAGGTTGACATAAGGAGTGCTGACGCACTTCACTCCTGTATGTTGAATGACATGCGCTTCAAATAATTCTGGCACAAGGTGGTGCTTGTCATCCCTCCGAACAATGTCTTTTTTTTAAATATGCGGTGCACTGGCAGGTGTCCACTTGTTCAGGTTAGTCCGTTCTCAAGCTGTCTTTAATGACTATTATGATCTGTCAGCCTATCATTTGAGGAGCGCCCAGCGTTTCCAACGTATGATGGCTCACAGGAAAATGATACATCGCAGATTTCTTTTTTGCGTTCATTGAAAGCCTTTTCATGTTTCTTTTCTGATTGTTTTGGCGGTCGGTCTTCTCGTTTGACCATCTTTCAAAGTTTTTCTAGTTTGTCAGGCGCAGAAAAAAAAAAACACCCTTACTTCGTACCACCCTAAAGCTTTTCTCGCGTTATGACTTATGCCGTGCGCATACGGGATCACAACTGCTTTTTCTCCTTCTTCTTGGTCCTGTGCCGTCGTGTCTGCTGAACGGAAATCTTTCAGGATTTTGCAGCCAACACTTCAACGAACAGCGTCCGTGAATCCAGGGATGCGCAACCTTTGCAGTTGGACCTTGAAGCTTTCCTCAGTGCGATGAGGACGTGCCCTGTTGAAGGCGTTCTTCCGCGCGCTTACCGCTGCTGCTTTTTTTTACTAGTTTCGAGTGAGCTGAAATGTATGGCGTGACGCCTCTCTTTGAGCGCGGAGGGAAGCCTCAACAGATCGGCACTGGGCGTATGAGCAGGCGCTTGTCCATGAGCTGGAGTTGTTCGCCTTCATGTAATTGTTCGTCAGAGTGAAATCTTTAATAGTCTCCGCGAAGATCTTGAAAAGGTCTCCTTCATATCTCTGAGGTCCTGAACCAGAAGCCTTGCAGACGATCAATAAATCGCCCATATAGCGGAACACGCTCAGCGAACAGCTTTCTTCCAGGGCTTCTTTTAGTTTTCTGTCAGCGGCCGAGTAGCAGGTCACTAAGAAGCGGCTCTACGCACGACCCCTAGACATACTCTTTTTTTCTGGATGTAAATCCCACCATTAAAATTTGTGCAGGGGGGGCGCAGATAAAACGCCAAGGCTTCAAGGAAGCTCACACAGTTAATGCCGCAGGCATTTTGAATTCTTACGGTTCCAATTGTTTCAATGCTTTCTTTTACTGCGCGGTACAGAGTAATAATATTATTTCAAGTCGACCGGGAAAATGTTTGGCTCTTGCGAGCATTTTTCTTCGATATCTTGAAACTTTTTTTTCTTTTATCAAGAAGGAGTCATCCACTGCTATCAGCGAGAAGCAGTCTTGTAGGAACAGCCCTAATACACGCTGCCAACTGCTCTGAAGAACGCCCTCTACAGGTCACGTCTTCATCACACCGAGAAAAGCTTCAAGGACCAAATGTCACGGTTGCGCATCGCGCTGCAAAGTTGTGGAAGATTTCTGTTGATCAGCGACCACAACACAGGGCAAGAAGAACAAAAAATTAAAACGGCCGTGGCTTAGCTTGGTTAAGCCTGGTGATTGCGAAGCACGCCGCTTAGAAAGTCGTTCTTCTCGTTCTTCCGTCTCCGTAGCTCGCTGATGCTTCCTCATTGCATTCGGCCGAGCTGCCTTGTTCGTAGGCACCATCGTAATATGACTGCCTTGGCGAGAGGAGCGGAGCTGTTTTATACAGCTGGTGTGACGTCACTCTGACCGTAGCGCCCCTGGGGAGAGGAGCGGGAGTTAGGCCGCCGTTGGTGGCTACCGCCTCGCCTCGTGACGGCGTGAGATGGGGCCCCGTTTTTACACAGCTGGTGTGACGTCACTCTAGGTCACGTGGTGTGACGTCACGCAGCGAGGTCACGCTAAAGGTCAATGGTGCCTACCACCGCCTCGCCACGGAACGGGCTGAAGTGCGACCTAAAGTAGTATTGCTTCGCAATAAGAAGCAGTTGTGATCCCGTACGGATACGGCGCCAGTCGTCACCTCAATAAGATTTCGGGCGGTCCGACGATAGGGTGCTTTTTTTCTGCGCTCAACAAACTGTAAAAACTTTTCAAGGTGGACCACTGAGAAGACCGGCCGCCAAAACTGTGCGAAAAAAAACACGAAAAGTATTTCACTAATGTAACAAAGGAGTTGTCTGCGATTTACCATTATCATGTGGGCCATCGTACATAGGAAAGACTGGGCGCTGTTCAAATGATAGGCTGAGAGACCACATTAAAGACATCAGAGACGGCGCGAAAAAGAACTTACCTGAAGACGTGGCCAACTGTCATCGCACCGCAGATTTGGACAAAAGCAAGGTTCTGAGGAGTGACCAGGCACCAGATTGTGCGGGAATCGTTTCAACCGCCTGTCATTCAAAAAAGAGAAGTGAAGTGCGTCAGCAATTCTGTCACCTGAAAAGAAAAGAGATCAATATTCTTGATGGCTAAAAATGCGGAGAATTTTGCTGCTTGGTTTTAACGTTTTTTTGTGTGCGTGTGTGTGTTTTCGAGATGTTGGCGCGCCCTGTTTTATATACTGCCGTTGCTGCAATAAAATTCTTTCAGTTGCTAGTCAGAGTTTGTGTCTGTGTCTCTCTTCTTGTCCCATGTGTTGCGTTTCTAATATTTGTGTCATGAACCAACTAGCCCTTCTAATCCCTGTCTTGGTATTCATTATGCAAGCTACAATCAGAGTTACAAAACATGACGGAAGGAAAGAGCGGCTCACAACACAAGGCGATACCCGCAGCTGTTTATCACAGTCTTCTCAACGGGATGTTTGTACACAGACTTTCATTCAAATTGGAAAAAAAATGTCATACTTGAATGGTTAAGAGTACCGCCCCGCCGCTCCCCACACCACGCAAGCGTGATCGCCTCGATTCTGCTATCTTCGAGCGCAACTGATGCTGAACATGTGCATGTCCTGGCATCTGTAGTAAATATAACAGATGCTTCAGGGATTTGCTTACCAATCCCTCTTCGAAATTCAAGAGTGAAAAAGTATTGATTTTAAGAACCAAATATCAATTCCGGCTAAAGACAACATTCCCCACCTTGACTACGAATTAGCCTTCCTAAAGCAACTGAAAAAAAAAGCAAAAAACATCCCGAATATGGCATACGGTAACCTGAGGAGGCCAGAAAGCTATTTTAAACACATGCCACATGACCGTATTTTATTATATATTGTATTAAAAAAAACTATTGAAATTTAACGCAGCATGAACGCCGCGAGTAGCTGCTGTAAACTACCCAACTTCCTTCAAAACCTGCGTTGAGAGAGCGTGCATCGTTGTATCTGCATGATTTAAGGGGGGGGGGGGGCGAGGTAGTGCACATGTAAGTGAACACGAGCAATAGTAGCATGCCAAAATTTTTTCTGACAGAACATAGACAACATGCCAGCATGGTCGACCAACATTTTCCGTTTTCTGTGTACGGCTCAGCTACAATATATTTTACAGCTGCAAATGCCAGTGTAACATTCGCTTCATATAACAAACGAAATAAGAAAAAAAACTACTTTTTTCCAGTGGAGCTGGGTGGCGTACCTGAATGCCATGTTCAGAGATATCCACACATTCATCGAGGACAGTAAGGTCATTGTTAAGAACCGGCCTTTCTTCGACGCTTTTATTTCCCTCATTGGAGAAAAAAAGTGAGTGCAAAGTTCGTAACCATCCATCCTGGGACCAGCGGCTCCGTTGGCGTCAGGTGCTAATGGTTGCGCGCCTTGATTACTCCACTGTTCTCCTGCATGTAGCAACACCCCATTTCTGTACAGACCTTATTTATTAAAAAATAATGGAAATTCCAAACAAAGATTTGCATCCTATGCAAATCCTATGCAACATACTGTGGCTTTGGAGCTAAAGTCAGTTAATAATACAGGAGCTAAAGTCAGTTAATAAATTCGTCCTTTCAAACACCTGTGTGGACCATTAACCCCGTTCGTTGCCCACGGTTGCCCTTGCGCCAAGGGCACCTAGCATCACCAATCACGATACGAACCTTGTACTCGCGGACAACTTTTTGTGGCAATGCAGCAGAGGCTAGGCAGGAAACAGGAGGGGGCGATCCCATTGTCCACGTGCCGTTAAGTGTGGGTTGTATGGTGTTGCGGTAGGGGTGCGGAGTGGTGAACGGAATAGGATAGGATAGGATAACTTTATTGAGCTCTAGCGCAAGTGCGTTTATGCGGTTCAGATTAGTCCATCTACGCAACGGTCGGTTGCCCCTGTTCCAGGGCTCCGCTGAATGCTGCCGTCAGCTGAGCTCGCCGTATCAGACAGATGTGGTCATCGCGGCAGTCGCTGGAGAGCATACCCTGCCATTTCTCCGCACTTGGGTTTGGTATAATTGGAACGACGTCGACGTTTTGACATTCCCATATTATGTGATATAGTGTAGGTTTTTCATGGCACCACGGACACTTGTTTTCGTAAAGTGTGTGGTGGATTTTACTTAGCGTGTTTAGGTTTGGGTATGACCCCGTTTGTAGTCTCCATGTGGCAGCCTTTTCTTTGGGGTAAGTTGGAGAGATGACACAGGGTCAATAATGCATAGGAGCCGAGTCCCCACGGGAGAAGCAAATGGCCATCTCCTTCAGTTTCCATAAAAAAAAAATTGTGCAATTGCATACATGTTATGCTGACCGGCCTTCTGGTGGCTATCCTGTCTCCCCACTGCGCACCAGCCAGCACAGGCGGGCGGCGCTGAACTATCTTGGTTTCTACGTCCTCATCTACTTGATGCCTTTCTACCCGGACGCACTTGGCAAGGACAAGGACCTCATCGGCGCCAAGGTTCACTCGCCGCCCAGCATGCTGAAACGGCCGCAGATCTGCTTGCGCCGCAGCGAGTACACATGCCCGCAAGGCGTGCCCTCGCTGCTGGCGCAAGTGTTCGCCAACTCCACCAGCCTGGCTGACGTCACCAAGAACGTGAGTGCTGCCTAAAAACACCACCGCCTGCTCAGTCGACAGGAGCGTGGCGCCGTATTTTGTAGCGAAAGCTACACTAGGCTATAAGTGGCCAGGAACGCGGAATTTTGCCTGGAAATACGGAACGCATGTGAGGTGCGTGAGTTCGCTCCGAGCGCTCACGGAGATCCTCTTCAAGGCCAACGCACGCTTCGAGTCACCAAAGTCACGCAGAGAAAGTCACAAAAGTCGCCGTGGAGCGATCAATGTCGCGGCAACGCAGCGCTTTCGCATTTCCCCAATACGGGTTGCCCCAGTGATTGAAAATGGAAAATTGGCTTTTGAGGAAAGGAAACGGTGCTGTAATTGTCTCACTTATCTCGGTGGACACCCAAACCGCACAGTAAGGGGAGGGAGAAAGGTGAGTGAAAGAATAGATAAAGAGGTGCCGTAGGTGGAGGGGGGAGGGGCTCCGGATAAATTTAGACAACCTGGGGACCATTAACGTGCACTGACATCGCTCTGCACACGGGCGCCTTTGCGTTTCGCCTCCATCGAACAGAGGCCGCCGCGGTCGAGTTCGAACCCAGGAACTGCGGATCAGTAGTAGTAATGCTTTTGCATTAAATATTTGGAGGACGCTTAAGCTTCGTCTTTGAGTGAGACGTGAGGCGCGACAGCCTGTTGCAGCGTTGCCATGGTGTCCACGGAACGCCATCGCCCCTTGGGCGCGACGCGTGGCCCGTTGGACCATTTAAGTAAAGGACGCCTAGCTCACATATATATCTGGGTGGACACACGAACCGGGCCGTAAGGGAAGTAAAATGAAATGAAAATTGGTTCTAAGGAAAGGAAATGATGCCTGTCTCACATTTCTCGGTGGACACCCGGGCCGCGCCGTAACGGAAGGAAAAACATTAATGTGGATTAGCTCAGCTAATCCAGGATATACAAAGCGAAAGCGAGATTGAGATCTCCACTGACCCACGGAGCCGATTGTGCGCCTTTCCTTTCGTGAAAAGGAACGGCCTTTGCAAAGTTGTCAACGCCAATGAACTCTATGAACGCCGTCAGCTCACTGGTTTTATTTGGCTTTTGAGGAAAGGAAATGGTGGTGGTAGTGGTTTTATTAAAAATGATAGTAAAAAGGAAGAAAAATATTTTTGCTAGCCCCGGCATCTGCCATAGATACAGTATCAGTATCGCATATCTCGGTTGACACCCGCACCGCGCCGTAAAGGAAGGAGTAAAGGAGGGAAGGAAAGAAGAAAGAGAAAACTGAAATTTGGATTTTCGAGTAAAGGCGTGGCGCTGAGCTGCGGCGGAACACCAGTGGCTCGGTGCTACTAGTGGCCGTAGTGACTAGGGAGCGAGAGAGAGAAACGAAAGGTCAGGCAGCGGAGACGGCGGCGGTCACCTGCACGTGCGTGACGTCACTCGTGCTCCGACATACGCCGGCTCACGTGAAGCGCGGTGTTGACTAGCGTAGTGAAGCTTTTCGCTTCAAAACAACATCGTATACGCTAGACGCGCCTTTGTTCATTCGAAACCATCGAGCTGGCGTGGCGGAGTGGTTAGCGTGCTCGTCTCGCACTCGGGATACCCTGGTTTGATTCCCCAACTTGACCAATTACCTACTCGGTTTTATTTATTAATACTTCTGGGACTTTTCGCTCACGGCCAACGCTGACGACGCCGACAATTCCAGCTTTTCTGCGACACGGGGCCCTTAACGGTGTCGCGTTAATAATTTCGACCATCCGGCGATTTTCAAAGTAACACTAATGACGCGCGTGCCTTTTAAGTTTTGAAGCGAAAAGCTTCACTAGGCTCGTCAACGCCGGACTTCGCGTGAGCCACACTACAGATTTGTCACAGCTGCGCATGCGCGAAACCGAGTAACGTCACGCGGAGCGCAGGTGGTCGCTGCTGCCGCAGCCGTCGTAGCCACCGCGGGCTGCCTCCGTCGTCTGACCTTTCGCCATGGAAGGGGGAGAAGAAGACCCAGAAGTGGTAGCGTGGGAGTTGGCTCAAAAGCAGCGAAGATATGAAAAGTGCAAGTATAGACAAGCGGCTGAAACGCCAGAATCACGAGAGGCACGCCTTGCTAAACGGCGGCAAAAGGATCAAAAACCAAACAAAGCAAGTCAGCCGACGGCGTTCATAGAGTTCATTGGCGTTGACCGCTTTGCAAACTCCGTTCATTTCACGAAATGAAAGGCGCAAAACCGGCTCCGTGGGTCAGTGGAGACCTCAATCTCGCTTTTCGCTTTGTATATCCTGGATTAGCTGGGCTAATCCATATCAATTTTTTTTGTAGAGGGAGCTACACTAGGCTACCAGTCGAGCATTTCGCAGTACATGGGAGAGGCGAGGTGGAGCATGCGCCATTACCATGTCAACCGAAGAGGGGCAAAGTGCGGCGTGCGCTTCGCCGTCGCCGCTGCTGCGCGCCCGTTTGCACCGTCAAAGCCGAGCGTGCCATCGCGCGGATGAGCAGTTGTGCGCATGTGCCGATACCATGGTAACCAGGGAGAGCCAAAAGCTGCTCCGCGTTCTTCGTCGCCGCCTGGCCGCACGCCGCTCTATCACCCGAACCAGCCCTCGCATGCGCAGGATTGCACAGCACACGGGCGCTTTAGCGTTTTTTTTTTTTGGAGGAAAAACGCTATAGCGCCCGTGTGCTGTGCGATGTCAGTGCACGTTAAAGATCCCCAGGTGGTCAAAATTAATCCGGAGCCCTCCACTACGGCACCTATTCTTCCTTTTTTCACTCCCTCCTTTATCCCTTCCCTTACGGCGCGGTTCAGGTGTCCAAAGATATATGAGACAGATACTGCGCCATTTCCTTTCCCCAAAAACCAATTATTATTATTATAAAAGGCAGAGATGTAGTGGGCGTCTGTATCCCAACGTTTAACATGCATGCAGAGAAGGAGAGTCCAGCCGCTGATAAACGGTGGTATAGAAAAGAGAAGATTAACTCTTCCAATCCTGAGGTTGCCGCCTGGCAGTTGGCTTGAACTAAACAAGAACGTTAGAGTCTGTGTGTACGTGAAACAAGGTATCACTGCTGTCAGATATCTACCTCCCTTCGATTGCGGTGAATAATGGTGAAGCCTGCCGTGTTCGGCTTCTGGAAAGCGTCAGTATAATCCAAGGAGTCAACGCGGCACCGGGAACATCTGTCAAGCAGACGATTGAGGTGGTATACCAGCCTACGGCACGGTTTCACAGGTGTGTGTGAATTTGGGTGATTTCAACAGGAAACAGGACTCTCATAGCCAGTGTATGAAAGAAAAGTTTGACTTTAATTTACGTTTGGACCCTCACGTCCAGACTACACAATGGGGAGCTACAATAGAGTTTGTATACTAAAGAGGCTCTACCAAATCGAAACACTGTATCGACAAAATTGTGACCGCTGCATGCTGCTTCACAGATCATCGGGCAGTCTCTGTCAAGCAAAATGAATAAAATATGTGTATACCCAATGTCTCTCATTTCTAAGCATACAGTGACCGCAACAAGCTCTTCAAGGGAAACGTGTATACCTCTTGCTACGTATATCCTGGCATAGCCGAGCTCAGCCACTGCCAATTTTTCGGAGCTCTCCACTACGGCATCTCTATCTCGCCTTCCTTCAAGATGGCACGCGCGGCGTGCCATCTTCAAGATCACGGAGAGAGAGAGAGTGCTGGGACACGCGTGCAGGAAGCGAATAAGACAGTCTTATAATAATAATAATAATAATTGGTTTTGGGGGGAAAGGAAATGGCGCAGTATCTGTCTCATATATCGTTGGACACCTGAACCGCGCCGTAAGGGAAGGGATAAAGGAGGGAGTGAAAGAAGAAAGGAAGAAGAGGTGCCGTAGTGGAGGGCTTCGGAATAATTTCGACCACCTGGGGATCTTTAACGTGCAATGACATCGCACAGCACACGGGCGCCTTAGCGTTTTTCCTCCATAAAAACGCAGTCGCCGCGGTCGGGTTCGAACCCGGGAACTCCGGATCAGTAGTCGAGCGCCCTAACCACTGAGCCACCGCGGCGGGTGAACGGCGCATAGCTATATAGTTCCCTTTTTCGGTGGCCCAGGCTTCGGAAATTGAAAATTGAATATTGGTCGTTTGGGGAAGGAAACAAGATTTCAATTTTAAATTTCCGGAGCCTGGGCCACTTACAAAGTGAACTATTGGGAGAACCCGCCGCAGGGGCTCAGTGGTTATGGCGCTCGGCTACTGATCCGGAGTTACCGGGTTCGGACCCGACCGCGGTGGCAGCGTTTCAATGGCAGCGAAACGCAAAGGCACCCGTGTGCTCTCGGATGTCACTGCACGATAAAGATCCCCAGCTAGTGGAAATTATTCCGGAGTCCTCCACCTCATACTACTACATGAACGATACCCAGACCAATTCCGCTCGTCCTGAAACTTTGCAGCAAACCAGGAGACTTCACAACACACCCTGCTCACATGCCCCACCTTCCCTCATCCCCTTTCACCGCCCGCGGCGGAGTCTTACTGGGAGACTCCTACGACCGAAATTTCTCAAGACCAGAGCCGGCTCATCTCCAGTGCTTTGAGAAGGATTTCTTTCCGAGGGCTATCCTTCGCTTTGCAGGGGTGCCTCCTAACAGTGAAGGAGCACCCAAGTCACATGAAGGGGGCTTCGCCCCCACCATTTACATCATCGTTGGCAATAAGCGTTTCCTCCACCGCCGCCACAACGACACGTCTTCCTTTCACCCCCTCTTTTATCCCTTCCCTCGCGGCGCGGTTCAAGTGACAGCCGAGATGTGAGACAGATACTGCACCATTTCCTTTCCCCAAACACAAATTTCCAATCCCATTTCTTTTGACAAAAGAAAATGGCCCAGTAATTGTCAACATTGCGGCGGACACCTGAACCGCGCAATAAGGGAAGGGACAAAGGAGGGGCTGAGAGAAGAGAGGGGGAGGTGCTGTAGTGGTGGGCTCCGGAACAATTTCGACCACCTGGGGATCTTTAACGTGCACTGACATCGCACAGCACACGAGCGGGTTAACGTTTTGGTTGGTTTTCTAGGGGGGCGACAGGAAATGGCACAGTATCTGTCTCACATATCGGCGGACACCTGAACTGCGCCGTAAGGGAAGGTGTAAAGGATAAAGTGAAAGAGAGGAAGAAAGAGGTGCCGTAGTGGAGGGCTCCGGAATAATTTCGACCACCTGGGGATCTTTAACGTGCACTGACATCGCACAGCACACGGACGCCTATGGGTTTCGCTTCCATCGAAACGCTGCCGCCGCGGTCGGATTCGAAACTCGGAACTCCGGATCAGCGGCTGCGTTTTTATGGAGGAAAAACGCCAAGGCGCCCGTGTGCTGTGCGATGTCAGTGCACGTTAAAGATCCCCGGGTGGTCGAAATTATGCCGGAGCTCTCCACTACGGCACCTATTTATCTTTCTTCTTTCACTCCCTCCTTTATCCCTTCCCTTACGGCGCGGTTCAGGTGTCCAACGATATATGAGACAGATACTGCGCCATTTCCTTTCCCCAAAAACCAATTTAAAAAAAATCAGTAGCCGAGTGCCCTACCACTGAGATAACGTGTTTCGCCTACATCGAAACGTTGCCGCCGCGGTCGGGTTTGAACCCGGGTATTCCGGTGCTCCAAATCAGTAGCCGAGTGCCCTAATTAGCCAACGCGGTGCGTAGACTTCGGACTGCCATTGGCGAACTCCGTAATGGCGGCTGGAATTGTTTACCCGCCGCGGTGGCTCAGCGGTTAGAGCGCTCGGCTGCTGATATGGAGTACCCGGGTTCGAACCCAACCGCGGCTGCCGCGTTTCGATGGAGGCGAAAAGCAAAAGGCACTTGTGAGCTGTGCAATGTCAGCGCATGTTAAGGATCTCTAGGTGGTCGAAATTATTCCGGAGCCCTCCACTACGCCACCTCTTTTTTCTCTCAGTCCCTCCTTTATCCATTCCCTTACAGCGCGTTTCGTGTGTCCGCCGAGATGTGGCACATATACTGCGCCTTTTCTTTTATCTAGAAACCAACTTTCAATTTTATGGGAGTGCTAAAAAACACCCCTCTCTTCCAAAACGAGCAACAGTTATAATAGGTGAGATATTTTTCATTTTGATGTAAATATACTTACATCTTCTGTCTCCATGTGGGTTGAAAGTAGTAATCTCGAGCAACGAGCGGAGTGTAAGGTATTTTTGAGACTTAAAGACAGGCACTCATACCTATCCGTGTAAAGGCCAACAAAATCCGCATAAAAAACTCGTGCGCTATACATGGCCCTTTGTCGGAACGTGAAAGCTCTTGAGGATGAATCCCCTGACTCCATTCGCAGTCTACCGAGCTCGGCCATTTGGTTATGCACTTCGCTTGTCACCACAGCGTGGCAACACGGCCATTCATATTAATTCATTGTATGCGCAGAAGAGATTAGTGCGGACAGCCTGAAATTTGAGAAACCCTTCATTTAACCATATATTTATTTTGAGTCGACGTTTCGGACAGAGCCTGTCCTTTCTCAAGACAGAAGTTACAGCGATCGCTTAGCTATGCGCCTCACTAAGTATGTGCTATGCTCTTGGCGGCTGTGCCGTGGCGGAGGATATAAGCCGCGGAGTGGCCGCTCGCCTTGGGAGAAGGTGCAATGGAAGAAGAAGAAGACGCGGCTAGTGGAAGATGAAGACGCTTGGCGAGACGTTCTTTACGTACCTCCGATACATTCTTAGTAGATGGGCAGCCTCAGGCCAGGCAATGACCGCGGGGCGAAAGAATCAGCTTCCCGTAGGCTCTGAGGATGCCGCTTGTTATACACGCGGCCACTAGATGCATCTTATTCCGCCATTGCGCCTTCTCCCAAAGCGAGCGGCCGCTCCGCGGCTTATAACCTCCGCCACGGCGCACCCGCTAAGAGCATAGCACATGTGCCCTCCCTTTCCTCAAAATCATCGGCGTCTGCAACGTTGGCAATGCCAATGAACACAATGCACGTTGACAGCTTTCGCTTTGTATATCGTCATGGTTTCGTGGGGCCTAACGTGCCAAAGCGACTCAGGCTATGAGGGACACTGTAGCGAAGGGCTCCGGAAACATCAACAAACTCCTGCTGACCCGAAAGGCGCGGCTTCGATCCCCTCCGCGGCACTTGTATCTCGATGGAGGCGATATGCTAGAGGCCTGTGTACTGTGCAATGTCAGTGCACCTTTAAAAAACCCAGGTAATCGAAATTACCCGGAGCCCTTCATTACGGCGTCCCTCATAGCTTGAGTCGCTTTGGGACGTTAAACGCTATGAAGCTGAACCAATTGCGTTTGCTCTGCGATTAGACAAATCCTGAACACTGTGCAATGGATTTCCTCGCATTTCAGCTTATGTGCAGGGCAGTAATTAGAACAAAACCGCACAAAATTCCTTTTTTTAAACTGCGCAGATGTTAACGTTGACAGTGTGGTTCAAACATTTCCTCAAAAACGAAATTCATCAACACTCTGAAACAAACGTCATGATTCTGAAATATGGCTTAGCACTGCGAATAATCCAACGAAAATATGGTCTGCTACAGCGCCACGAGTGAAATAAATCTCAGGTACTTGCTTGTAGTAGTCGTGAAGAAGAATATACCATGAAATCCCAATACGTAGCATTTTTTGATGGCAAACAAGAGGTGAACGGGCCTGCCAAATCTTTGGCGTTGGTGAATTTGTGAAGTCAGCCTTTCAAGGCTGAATTGCCCCAAGTCCGCCTTCCAACAAAGCCTCATGATTGCAGGGCAGCTTTGCTCTTACGCAGTTCCCCTTGATACATAGCCGAAGTTCGATTACTACAAGAGCGATATGCGTGCTCAACGACGACTGAACGCCTAGAAAGAACACAATAACCAGTTTGTATTCGTGTTTATTCGACTGTCATGCAGCAGGTTCTCTGAACATGTTTCTCGTGCAGCTCACATGGTGGATTGAACCTTTGAAGACGACGATGAAACTCTTTGCGGAAAATGTGTCCTGGTTGGGAAAGAACGAAGTGAAGCTTGTCCAGGAAAAGGTACCTCTTCCACTGCGTTCTATTCAGAGAGAGATAACTGAAATGCTTAACACAAATTTAATGCTGGAGAGATGACTGCGCATCATGCCAAACTATGAGCAGTGCAGCTAGTGCACCCGAGAAGGCCAGGCCTTCCACTCTGCGGAATTCCTTGATGAGGTGTCGTCATCATCATCATAATCCTAAATGCGGCCACTTCAGGGCAAAGGCCTCTCGTATTTTCCTCCCACTTCTTAATCTCATCCGCCCACCGAACTTTCTGCCGTCCCCTGCTACGCTTGCCTTCTCTTGGAATCCGCTCCGTTACCGTTAAGATCCAGCGGTTTTCTTGCCTTCGCATTACATGCCCTGCCCAAGCCCATTTGTTCCTCTTGATTTGGACTAGGATGTCATTAACTCGCGTTTGGTCCCTCACCCGCTCTGCCCGCTTCCGGTCTCTTAACTTTACACGTACCATTTATCTTTTCATTGCTCGCTGCGTTGCCTTTAACGTAAGCTGAACCCCTTTTCACTGGTCTCAATGTTTCTGCCCCAAAGGTGAGTACCGGTAAGATACCGCTGTTGTATACGTTTATCGTGAGGGATACTGGTAAATTGCAATTCATGAACTGAGAGAACCCGCCGTGTGCGCTTCACCCCATTCTTATTCTTCTAGTTATCTCCCTCTTATGATCCGGATCAGTGGTCACCATCTTCACTAAGTAGACGGAATGGGGTCAGTGGACTCACTCGTTGTTTCAGTGTTTACTAGTTGCGCTTACTATACATGCCGGCTGCTGCACAGAGAAGACAGCTAATATATTCGGTGCGACTTAGGTCACCTATATATTCACATTCTGCTGGTTTCACCAGCGGATACTATTGCTCGGTTCTTGCTTACGCTCTTCTAGCAGCGTGAAGGTTTCCTCCCCAGATCGAAATCACAGTCCTTCTCAACTGCTGAAAGTACTTTGCTCAACAAATAAAACTCGAACAATAGAATGAAACACGAACAACGACATCAGAAGATCTCAGGCTGGGGAAACTCAATCCCTTATTTTTTACTTAATTACAGTGCCCTTAAGGGCCCTTGTGCGACGGTTTTACATAGGAGGAAGTTGTTGCGACGCATATACTTCAAAAATACAGCAAGAAATAAAAGAACAGCGAATTAAGTAGAAGCGTGGATTCTAATATTTCACTTCAATGAAATCGCAAAGGATACAAATAAAATTTGTATAGAGTGTATACTCACCTTTTCACGGCACAGTTGATATAAAATAGTATAATTCACATAATATTATAATATGCAATGCAAAAATGCTAGCGGACACCGTTTCATTACAACAAATTTTGAAAAGATTGCAAGGTAACTTCAGTAGTAATGTGTGATGGCAAGCTACTCCAGTCCGTTATTATGGAAGAAATGAAGTTAACGTCTTTACGAAGACGCCAAGACTGTCCTTCAGAATTGTTAGCCGTACTCGCTTGCATTTCTGTAGTAGCGATAACAGGTTGACATTTCATTTTGGTTCTTCGCGTTTCATTTGTTGGGTATGGCACATGTACTGTAGCATTGGAGTGTTTTTTAAGAGCAAAACCTCTTGTTCATCACGTTTCTCGATTTCTTGGGGTCTGCCACCACCTCCCTTTGGCGTGAAATAATATATGTTAAGCCCGAGGAATTCAAGATGGCGGCCCGGATAGTAAATCGATATAGCAACCCAAATTGTGATTTATTGGAGACGTCATTAATATATTAAATTGGGGACTGATTGGTGACGTCAGTGATATATCCAAGATGACCGCCAATTGATGACGTAACCGATAAATTCAAAATGGCGGCCGTCATAGTAAATCAATAGCAGCGCAATTGGTGATTGATTGGAGACGCCACTTATACATCCAAGACGTCGACAACCAAACAGCTTACGCTCGCTACTTCAACGTCTTCCAGATGGTGGCGGCATAATTTTCTTTAGCGTGATCTGATGCATGGTCTAGCAAATGCAGGCTCAAACTCATCGCACGCTTGGGAAGGAATATTCTCCCTCTCTTGCCACGTAAGGAGCCTTGCTCTGCAAACAACTCGTTCTTTATTTGGCACTGCCACAAAGGGATCAATACCATACAGCGTCGCTCACCATATAGTGTCGCTCACATACAGCTTAATTAAGTCATTGAAAAGCCTTGGCCAACCATTGGAACCCTGATTTTTGCTCTACATTAACGCCTAGTCACTGCCATTTGTACAAAAAAAAAAACGCACCAATATAAGACAGCACAAAGGGCATATCTCTGCCTGTTATTTGTTATTGTTTTTTTTGGTACATTTGTTCCAAAAACTCGTTACGAAGTTGCATCGGAGCATTTTTCTGAGGTTATGGCTCCTGTTGAGGATTGTCGAGCGTTTGTTAAATACGCGATAAATGTTTCCGAACCGTAACCCCTGAACGACAGATTCTTTACGTGGAGGGAAAAAAGTAAAAATCACACGATCTATTTTCACGCTTCTGCTCCTACAAAACTCCTTTAAAACTGTGCTCCTATAGAACTCGCCATATCCATTTTTACACGGTGGACGATTCCAATGTATGAATGCCACTGGTTTTGCCTGCCCTGAGAACTCTGAGCCAGATAGAGTCTGGTTTCTCTGATGGGCAGGTCTCTTAGAACGGTGTTTATCCATCTCGTCAGCCTTTGGTACGGCTGAACTCAGCAACTGCCGAAGCAACAACAGTGCGAGTTCCACCAGCAGTCGTGTTCCTACGGGCGAATTTTGCAACATGCTTCCAGATCGCTATTTGATGATCATTTGGTGTCCGAAATCATGCTCAAACCATCCGTTTGTAGCTCTTGGAACTCCATCTGGTCGAGTGGGATGATGCTCAAGCTTTTTGAAAACGTTTGGAAATCCGACAATGAAATGAAACCAAATACACTGCAGTGCTTCTCATTGCCAAGGTATCACGTCGTGACGCTTAACTTCATAATTAAGGATACATCCAAGCATATAGTGCTGGTCACATATATTATGTCTGCTCTCCTCTGTTAGAATAACCTCACCTCAAAGATTAGCCTTTGCACCTGATCATTGTTCCCAAGTTATTTCTACGTTTCTGTGCACGTTGTCTTTTCTATATTGTTCTTTTTGGCGTGTTACCAATTATGCTGATGCTGTGATAGTTATCAGCGCTTAACGAGAAAAGAAGATTGTCTGAACACGGCTGCCTCCTGCCGAACATTATAGGAAACGAATCAGACACGTTCTTGCAGAAATCATCCTCAATTAACAGTTGCGACTATTTTCTCCGATTCATTTTCACCTCGCCTTAATTAACAGCGCTCATTCTCATTCAAACACAGCTGCACTCATTTAAAATAAACGTGTCGACCGTTTTTCGGCTATTGTGTCTCCACGGCTAGCTTAAGTTTACGCAGCTTTCACCTAGCGCGTTGTTTTCATGCTCCCACAAAACAAAATGCAAAGTTAATCCTAGCGCCCTAATTCTGCTTTTTCGATTTCAGATCACAAATATGGAAGTGTCGCTAATATTTCCCAACTCGTTTATGGAGGGGAAACGCACTACAAAGGAACTGAAGTGCGACGTGAGTAACTGCTGAGGCACCAGCCTTCCTTTCCGTTGGCGGTTCCATTCCAAGTACCCGTGTGCAACATTCTCACGCAAAAATTTTGATTATTGAAGAAGTGTGACATTCTGGTGTAGCAATATTTAAGGTTATTATCCATTCTTCCGATATGTGGCAAATCCTTTCTTTTACAGGGTTTCCATCGCTCCCATCAGACTGCTATAAAGAATCAATAGGAATGCTTTTGACGATAGCAAAAACGTTAATAGCAAAAAAATGCAAGCCAGCCGACGGGAGATCTGCGGTTATATTGATTGTTTTAGTGAAGTCTTACCTTACATGCAAAAAATGCGCTCATAAACTCTTTCCCTTTCAAAAATTCTTTTTCCAGAATTCTTGGGTATGCTGTACATAATGTGTGCTCTGAAAGGAGACCAAAAGAGCCCCTTGCATGTCTTACACGTTGGAACTCGCAGACCAGAACCATGCTTACTGACAAAGGAGGCGTTCGCGCTCAGCGGAGGCGGCCGGGGGGGCCGTCTGTGCCGCCGTCTGAAGCTCTGCATGGTTCGCTCATCATGCAGTTTGGGGAGAAGGAGGAAAACATTTATCGGGAGCTTAAAAGTTGGTTCGCCTCATTCCGTGAGCCCAATGGCCTGAAGCGCTACTAGTTCCCTCTGCGCCAGGTTCTTCTGGACATAACGGTTCTTGTTGCGTAGGGTGGCCTCCCAACGCTCGCAGGTTGCGTCAAGCGTTTCTTCTGAATTGAAGTTTCTTTGGCATAGCCAAGTCATGTGAAATATTGTGCCTGTTCTCCGCATAAGGGGCAGTCCGGATCATATATGTCGGTAGGTTACTTGTTCATAATGACGGTATTGGGCAGAGTGTTAGCTTTTACTCTCCTAATTCTGAGTTATCCTCCCTTACTGAGATTCTTGCTAGGCATGGAAAAAGCTCTTCTGCTGGACCTATAATGTTCTGTGAAGTCTACGTAGCTTGGTCGCACGGTTTCAGGGTTGTCCAGAGGGTATGACGACTGCGTACTCAAGGCTTGGAAAAATGTGGCTCGAGCCTCAGAAGTGGCTGCCTAGTTCCCGGGCATGTTCATGTGCCCAGTGGTCCAGATAAGTAATGCATGTTTCGGTTCTGCTTATTTTAATATCTTCCAGCAGGGCACGCCAATTCCCCCTCTGCTGAAATTCCGCATTGCAGTTTGAGTGTCGGGCGTCACTACTGTATTCCAATTCCAACAGATGGCTAGGACTGTGGCTGCCTCTAACGCCTCCGTTGCATTCTCCACTATGATCACTTCGCCGCTAATATGAGAGCCTTCGGGCGTTGTTATTTATATTGCGGGTATCCCGTTCGCGGTGCCTCCTCCGTCTACGCATAATGTACCTTGCCCATTATCTCAGCGCTTGGATAGGTATTTCGATTCTGCTTCTCTCGTGCCCTCGTTGAAATCTTTATACATGCGTTTCGGGACTGGTTGCGCCCTAATTTGTACCCTGGTGCTTTGAGGAAGTTCAGTTGTTCGCTACCTGAGAGGGTATAGCGAATTTGAACCTTTTAAGTGTTTGTGTTCCCGGCCTGCCGTTTGAGGACTTCCTTCCGTGTTTAGCTTTCTAGGCTGTCGAGAATGTACGACTATATTTACAAGCAAAGCCCGTTATACTTAGTCGTACGGGCAGGGACACTTTATTCTTCATTATTTTTGGAGTCCCACAATATTTTTCTATTTACAAGCAAACGTAGCGCACGGGGCAGTTGTTGGAATATGAGAGAGGCTTGTACAGTGGGATAAACAGCCAGCTTACCGGGCGCTTAGACGTTGTGGCGTAGCATCGAGAAGCATATTTTGTGCTTTTTTAATACTACTGCTTTGAAGTAGCGTTCTATAACTGCTCGTTCTGTTTCAAGATGCATTAGGTTTTCGATAACGAAGGGAGGACCTTACGATTGCACTGCGAATTTAAAACGCTGCTGTTAAAATTTTTGTTCGCATGCATTCCTACAAGCCGTTCTCCCAGCTATTTCTCCCACCCGGCGACTGCAGGGCCAGCACATCTTGCTTACTTCACAGATCGGTGCTCGTATATGCGTTAGAATTTGCGGTAGAGGAGTGCGGCTTCATATCTGGAATATATTTAGCAAATTATCTCGATGTTTCAGAACGAATGGTTCCCAAAGTCAAGAAATGCAACAAACGAATCACTTGTCATGCAAAAGATGCTCGTCTTACATGAATAAAAGAGTGTGTTGTTCTTTCCTAGCAGTGTGACTTCAGTTGATAAGAGGACAGTTTCTTCCTGTAGTAGAAGAGTGGCATGTATCTCAACCTATCAGTGAAAAAAAAAAAACTGGTAGAATGGGTTTCCTCTTTACCTTTGCAGTATAAGCCTAATCTATTTATGGAAGACCCCATAACTCATTTCGTGAAGGCGATGTTCAGCAGCGCCCATGCTTCGAAGAGTGAGCTGAAGACCGGCAAAGCACCTCTTATGTAAGTACTTTCCCCAGGTAGTCATGCTGTATCGCTTTATAATACCTAGAAAACGTTTCTCATATAACCGTCGCTAACCAGCTTGAACAAAAATAAATGCCCAAACGGAAAAAAGCCCACCTGGCTCATTCCCTTTAACCCTGTAATGCACAACGAATCACGCACGATACAGGTGTAACAAATTCCGGAAGACACCTGAGCCGCCGCGGTGGCTCATATGGCGCTCGACTGCTAACATGAAAGACACGGGGTCAATCCCGGCCGTGGCGGTTGGATTTCGATGGAGGCGAAATTCTTGATTCCCGTGTACTGTGGGATTGTCAGTTCACATTAAATAAGCGCATGCCAGTCCCTCGTAGCATGAGTCGCTTTGGGACGTTAAACCCTCATAAAGCAAACCAAACCAGAGGCGATCATTAAACTATAAAGTTGGAAGCGCAAAATACCGGACGAGGGACAGAATAAGGGACGCAAAAACAGGTTAACGAGCGCTTAAAGCCTTAAAGATGGCTCAGGAGAGTCATCTTTAAGGCTCGCTGAAGCATGTCAGGTCCTAATAGTATTCTAGAAAAGAGATTTCGGTACTTATCAATATATAGAAAATTTGGGTCAGCTCAATGAGTGAAGAAGTGCAGAGATTCTGCTGAAAGTTATAGCTTACTTGGAAACTAACCCTTAGGGTTAGTCGAAAGGAATAAAATTCCATCGAGCCTAAAGCATCATGAGTAAGTGAAGGTCTGATTTTGCATTTTAGCATTTATTTATTGCATGCGCGTAAAGGTATGCATGTAGTTCGATATCTATCAGGCGTCCTAAAATGTGTGTGATTCGCTCCTCTACCGTACGGTAAAAATTTATTAATAATTAATAATTGGTTTTGGGGGAAAGGAAATGGCACAGTATCTGTCTCATATATCGTTGGACACCTGAACCGCGCCGTAAGGGAAGGGATAAGGGAGGGAGTGAAAGAAGAAAGGAAGAATGAGGTGCCGTAGTGGAGGGCTCCGGAATAATTTCGACCACCTGGGGATCTTTAACGTGCACTGACATCGCACAGCACACGGGCGCCTTTTCTCACCAAATATATTTTCTCACCAAATTTTAAAGTTCTAATTACATTTCAGCGATGTAGGCGCCGTTCATTACATTTCTCAAACAATTTCAATATGTGTTGAATGGCCTTTTCATGCCCAATATTTAAAGAGTTAACGTCATTGGAGGAGAAGGATTTCACAGAACAGTAAATTACGAGAAGGTGTTTCTACTGCGGCGTTAATTTTTTAAAGGTAGTTAGTTTGAGGGAAGAAGAAAAAATGTCGCGTATAAGGTAAAAGCGGCACCGTGATGTAGAAAATAATCGAAAAGAATAACAAACATCAACGCAGTACACATGTTTACGCAGAACTAATGGTAAATAAAGCCCCAACTGAGTAGTCCCCCCCCCCAAAAAAAACACACTAAATTTATATTCACATATCAATTCAGTACACACGTAAATGTTCAAGTAATGGAATATGACTTCTAAGGTGTATTTCAGGCTAGTATTTTGCGCACAGAGGAAAACAAAGTGTAATACACTGTGAAAAACGAAACATACGAAGCATCGCAGTTACGCACAGATAAGAGCTTCTAATCTGACGATGAAACGATGTGACCTGACTCAAAGAGGAATTCAACGTTTCTTTATACGAGAGCCGTTTCAAAGGCTGGCAAACGGTTCCACTGACGAGTGGTTTTAAGGAAAAATAATTGCTGTATGCAGGCGTCCCGCATTTGTATCCGCGTGGTTTTGGTCATGATCAAGGCGTGCGGATGCGTAGTATGGTTTGAAGATGCATGTTTCGCGTGGAATGCAAATATGGAAGTAGTATATGCTATAGAAGGTTTGGGCTTTACCTTGATTTTGCAATGGTTTAATGATTCTCAAGCAAGAACCTTTTTAGCTACTGTCGCACTGATGTTACGATGATTGACTCAACAAGTACATATCGAGCCGCCAAGGACCGCACTTTCTCAAGCTATTATTTATCATCTGTGGTAGGTGGGTCCAATACTGTGCTAGCATTGCCCAGAACTGACCGTACTTACATGTGTTTTGTAAAGAAATTCTCGGGTGGCTTGTGGAAAGGGACGCGTATTTCGACGGAGAAATCTTAAGGTTTTGGAGGCCTTACCAACTCTATAACGTACAGGGCCGTCCAAAATATGTGCGAACACTTCGAAGCCTGGCCGCGCTCGGCGGAGCGTCAGCGCATCGAAGCTATGAGGCGCATGCGCACAGGAGACAGGAGGCGGTGCTTCGCGTCGCCTGCTGCAGTACGGAAGTGCACCTAAATGAAATCGTCTTATTTGGATTCGTATTGCGCAGAAATCGATATCTCACCTCGGAAAGAAAGTCTTTTAATGCGAGAGCATTACTAACCCCAATAGCCGAAATTCCATCGGCGACCGGTTGTAGTTGCTGAGGCCGAGATGTTTCGAAATTTTACCCGCTTCGATTTGGATCGAAATCGATGTCTAGGCTAATTTGAATATGCTCTATGCGATAGTGGTCTCTAAATTTATCCCGTGCCACTCCTAAAATTGGCTCACCTTGGAAATTTGACCTCCTTCGATTTGGACCAAAATCGATGTCAAGAGTAATTTAACAATGGGCATCAGGATGAAAATGTCCAAATTTGACACGGGTCACTAACAAAATTTGGCCTCCACATACCCCAAAATTTCTCCTTTTTCGATTTGGACCTAGCCATGTCCAGCCTAATTCGACCTGAGTCGTACTGTTGGCTTGACCTTGGTTTGACCTTTGCGTAGCCTTGGCATTTAAACGGAATTCAAAGTATGTTGTTTAACAATATTCTCGTGAGGGACTAGCAATAATAGCTATCGTTCGACCATTCGGTGTGACATAGTTAAACCGCCACTTGTTTCTTTCGCTCGCGATTTTTCGCGCCGGGTACCACAGACGATGCCGCTAAGGAACTTGTTATTTAGACACAGTGCACTGTAATACAGGTTTTAAATTTTTCTCTCTTTTGGAGAACTGGATAATTTTTGTTTTTCCTTCTGCTCTTTCCTCTGCTTTAAATTTTGCCAGCTGAATTTACTGCAGCATTGTAATTTAGCTGAAACCTTAGAACAACTTTCACTGGGCTTTATTTCTTCTTGATCGTTTTTGCAACTTCACGCTTTCTTCACTGGTTGCCGATTCCCATATTTTAATTACTTTTGTTGCCATTATGCACAGCCGACCTTATTTGCCGGCTGTGCTCAATTAATTGCTTGACGTTAAAGCAATTGTCATTCCAGTATTATCAAAAGGGTCCTTTCAAAAAATAAGCGCAATACAGAATAATTTTTCAAGTTTACCAACTAGTAAATATGACCAGCCCGGCATTAGCGGTTATTACCAGCTCCCTTGCTCACCCCTATTCCGTCGAAGATTCGAAAAGGCGCCATCTCCAAATCATCGTCATCATCACCCTGTCTACGTCCACTGCAGGGCAAAGGCCTGTGCCATGTCTCTCCAATTAATCCTGTCCTTTGCCAGCTGCGCCCACCGTATGCCCGCAAACTTCTGAATCTCAGCCGCCCACCTAACTTTCTGCCGCCGCCGCTACTGCGCTGGCTCCAAAAAAGGCTTCATTTTCAAACAACTAAAGTTTGGAAAATGCGCAGCGTCTTTAGCTGTCGTCTGTCCTTCGTTTGTAAGAAACGAACATTTCACCTTGCCTCTCGAATTTTCTTTTTCATGAACTTGTCAATTTTTACTGCCTACTTCAAAGCATTCCTTGAACCAACAGCGCTGCTCCTGCTTATTGGTTTTTTTTCTTTTGCAGGCTTCCAGTTGTATCCAATTTCGAATTTGCGGCCAGCTACAACCCGGAAAAAAACTCCTTATGTGCGTGTCCAATGCTCTCGTATTTTTGTGCTTCATGAGACAGAAAGTCCTATTGGTGTGTTTCTTTGTTCCAGACGTTCCTATGGGCCTGTTCGGACAGATATTACAGGCGAAGAGACAGGAGACGAAGTAAGTCGTTAACATTCCCAAGAGTATTGGCGCAACACTACATTGAATTTTGCCGTAAAATTTAATATTAATGACTTGGAAAATGAGAGAGACTGCTCAATCGGGGCGACAGAAAACTTCTGTAAGGGGAGGTCATTTCTGTTTACTTCAGCGCTTCACTGCACGCATGATTTCTTTTTTTTTTTGAAAACCAGAGTTGTCTGTAATTAAGTACGTCAAAACCAGAAGCCGTGTTCCTTTGTTGTGTTTTTCGTTAGTTGTTTTTGAGGGAAGGAAATGGCAAATGATCTATCTCACATCTCGGTGGACACCTGAACCGCGCCGTAAGGGAAGGGACAAAGGAGGGAGTGAAAGAAGAAAGGAAGAGGTGCCGTAGTGGAGGGTTCCTCGCGTTCGTGAGTTCCTAGCAGGCAGTGCCATGGCAGACGCTCTTAAGTGAAAAATCTTAGTCTGTCAATCATGTGCTTCATTCAAATAGTTGTGATAGAAATGGGAAATTATTTTACTTTTTCTTCTGGCTTTCGCTTTTGTCTCGTCTTCGACGCTGATGTTTTATGGATATGGGTTCCTACTCAAATTTCCACTCTAAGCACGTGCAAGAGTTCCTCACTGTTGCTTAGATTGGCAACTCAGCAGAGAATATAAATATAAAAGCTAGCGGTCAACAGGATCTTTGTAGGCATCAGACACTTTCAAACTTTTGATAGCAGCTTTTGGTCCGTCCTTGAACGTCAACAAGTGCACGTGATGTGCGAAAATAATTTCAATTCAATTTCTTAATAGTTATCTCTAATAGCCGATTAAGCCTTTTTTTGTGCAAAAGAAATTCTATAATGAAACTTTCCGCCGAGACACTTAAGACTTCTTACGTGTAGGAATGCGAAAGCATTACTGTACGTAGGTGCATTGACACCCACCCACCCACACACGCGCGAGCGTATTCCACCACCCAGAAGGCTGTACGACGAACGGTTGCTTCACAGTTTTGATACTAAAATTGGCTTTTGAAAAAAGAGATGGCGCTGTAAATTCTTACATCTCGTCGGACACCTCACCCGCGCCTCAAGGGGAGAGGCATACAGTCCGGGAAGGCATAGAACTGAAAGTGCATGCCCTGTTAGTTCGAATCCATGTCGCAAGCTAGCCTCGAACTTGACTAGCACATGTGAGCTATGTGCAACGATAAATGGTATGCCACCACCCGGTACGAGTTACGGCAAACGGTTCGTAATTTTGGCACGAATATAGTATGGACAACTGGCTCCCCAATTAGGCCAGCCAGTGCGGGGTAAATGGCGGTGCTCGGCTTGGTGTGTCATACGAGCGCTTGATGGCGTCGCCCTATATTTTATTTTATTTTTGTCAACGCTAGGATTTTCTGTTCCGGTTGTAACTACACCCAATAACACACGCCGCTGGTTTTTTACGTAATGGGACTAGTAATGATTTTGTATTAAAACTCGCGAATGTGATTAAGACTGCAGTCTGTCAAGAAAGTGAAGACGCTTCACAGGAGTTGTTGTTCCTTCCTTTTCAGGATATTTTACATCTTCAAGATATTGCCAGATGTCATACGGGAAATGGTTCGGGTGTTCTTGAAGAGCAGTAAGTAGCCTTGCATTTCTGGTTCTTCTTCAAATTAAAAAAAAAAAACGATGCCACTGCAAAGAGTTGCAAGTAGAAATCTACTGTTTTGTCGACCCTATATAGCGCTGCTCTAAGCGCGATACGCAGCCATGTGAGGACGCCCGACAATATTAGGTTTATTGTTTAGTTCTGAATGCGGCTTCAGCTTGCTTCCTTTTTGCCCGCTTAGCTACGTTATGAAATCAGTGCGTATTATTTATCGTCATATCGACTTCATAAAGCAATACAAAGCAAAGCTTGAGATACACAAAGTCTTTCTCCGCATAATAGCCGCAATTTGTTTTGCATTTCTCCAGTGAACAACCAGAGCCCGTATGGCGTGATAGTGAAAGTTGGATCCAGCATAGGCAAGGCATTTTCCTGCAGCTGCGATCCCAGGGGTAGAAAAGTCCAGTTAGAAATACTGGATCTCAAGATATCGGAATACTTGAGTTCTTAATGAGCTTGCAATACTTCAGCGCACCCTGTCCACTGTACGATAATGGACCGCGAAATATAAATAAATCATCTGCACGCAAGCTGCGCCACACACAGCAGAGGTGGCCGAATTATCTGAGCCACTGGACAACGAAGCTGCTCTGTTTTCGCGGGCAGAAAGCTCAAATTCTACTCGCGAATAAATTGTTTTTTTTGTTGTTTTTTTCTGAACACTGTTGCCACGACAACAACAGAACGCTCCAGTTGGCTTTCTTCCGGCTAATATGGGAAGAATTGACACTCGCGTCTGAATTAGCTGGACAGTGGTGTGTATGCAAATATCCTACCTTGCGACAGCGTTCTACACTGGAAAATTTTGTCCTCGTTCTCCATCTTTTATGGGCAAAAAGAGGTCGAAGTCTGAAGGCACTTAATGCGAGAAGTACGATTGGCGTGGTAGAAAAGTCCAGCTCTAAAACATGCAATATTCTCTATGATCGCGAAACTGGTGTGGCGCATGGTGCTATCCTGTTGCAAGCCACTTTATATCTTCTTACCTTGGAAACACACCACCCCACAACGATTACACAGAGCACCAGTGACTACCTCACTAAACAATTCCTCAGTGGCCTACAGGGTCGTTATGTCAATCCACCACCATTACGTAATGTCTCTGAAGAAAGGAAAAACAACTGGAAAACGAAAGTGCGCCGGGCGTGCTACCACTCGCCCACCGAGGAACGATCGTTCGGCGTCTTTGAAGGGAGACCTTCTGTGCCTCCCTTTCCGTCCTTCGTGTTCCGTCCTTGTGTAGGAGCGCACTACAGAAAAAAAATGATGCAATATCGACTCTCCCGAATGCTTGTCCCATTCAAGTGTCTTCTTCTAGCGTTCTTTAAGCGGCCTTCAGGTACGTTTCGCGTATTAACAGGAAAAATAATGTGGTCCTCATGCATACCTACCTATTTGCAACTCTTTGCTGGAACTGAATTACGTGTCATGATCTTGACAGAACATTACGGAGAGGCGTTTCTACTGTCGACAGGCATTAGGAAAACCTGAAACACCGGCTTAGGTGTGTTGTAACCAATTTTCGTTTTGAAAACTATGGTTGCACCTTTAGAAAATGTAAAGCCACGAGAAAAACTTGGGACAACAAAGAAACACAAAACCCTCATCGTTAGCACTGCACATCCACCACTACTTCTTTACCTTTCCTGTGTTTCTCCATCGTCCTCTTATTGCCATCATCATTATCACCCTGGCTACGCCCATTGCAGGATAAAAACCTCTCTTCCAAATCACTTCAATTAACCCCGTCCTGTGCCAAGTGCGGCCACCTTATCTCCGCAAACTTCTTAACCTCATCCGCCCGCCAAACTTCCTGTCGCCCTCTGTTGGTCGCCTTCTCTTGGTATCCATCAAGTTACCCTCAACGACCACCGGCTGTCTGGCCTTCTCATCACATGTCCCGTTCAAGCCCATTTCTTCTTCATTACGACTGGGACGTCATTAATTGCGTTTATTCCCTAACCCACTCTGCTTTCTTTTTGTCCTTTAACGTTACGCCTCTTATTTTCAATTCCATTTCATTTTCCAGGCCGCGCTTCAGGCCAGGCCATTTATACCATTCCATCGAGGTGCATTTTTTTTATGCGTGGACAACTGCGTGGCACCGTGATTCGTGGCCCGATCTTCTTGCACGGCAGGCGGATGCTCTACCTCTACGCCATCGCAGCATCCTCGTATTTCCGCGGGGTCTTAATTTTATTGAGCAACCAGCTTAACCACACCAAGATTTCGATTATATAGCAAATGTATGCTTAAAGTGGCCGAATGAAATGTACGGTTTCTTCCCTGAGTTGAAAACTCTTTCTCATGAAGAACAGCCTGTGTCACTGATACGCTCGCTTGACACCCTCACTTTCAGGCTTTTTGTCCGGCAATAAGACATCGTGGACGAATGACACAGCTGCAAATTACTCAGATGTGGAGAAGTGCATGTTTCACTTTTATGCACAAATCCTAAGTGACGTCAATTTTGAGGTAAGCCCTTGTTTGTTTTGTTTTTCTCCATGATTCTGACTGACATGCTTTATCATTATGCCGACCTAGAACATAGTATAACAAGAGCAGGTAACAGCGTTTGCCATTATCCAACCTGTAACATAGGATAGCCGTGCAGTCGCGACATCACACGTAATGTGAAGAAGATAATAGGTCGTGGGAGCACCTTCTGTTCCCCCGAAAAATATTACTTTTTCGTAACACAATTTATAAATTAGGCGTAAGCTGACAGAAGCTTGAAGCCGCACCACACCTGTTATACATCGCACCCCGTATTCTTTCCACTATTCGGAGACGATGTCCATGCATATGAACACGCACATGAGTCGCCATCTTCATGCGCAGAAACGTGCACATGTATGCGGAGGTAAGCCACATTGCCTTTCACATCCGTGACTGCAAGTGTCATGCAAACTACTATCGCTCTTCACAAAAAACAGAGAGCAATTTGAAGAATAACAAACACCAAAGTAGTCTGAGATAATCGGTCGGCGTGCATCAACATGGGATCGTTTAAGCTGTGCGGAATTCACCGTCCGAAAGCCTGGCCATGAGGGACGCCGTAGTGGAAGGCTCTGAATTATTTTCGACCGCCTGAAGACAGATTTCGCGCAGCACACGGCCGTCTTTTGCATTTTTAGCCGACATCGACACGCAGCCGTCACGGTCTGGATTCGATTCCTTGACCTTAGGGATCGGCAGCCGGATGCAAGAGCCACTGGGAGCCTACGCCGCTTGCGATGCCATTAGTGGCTGTCTTGTAAAGTACGATGTCTATTTTTCGCAACACCACATGTATAGTGAATTGACATGTCGATTTCTGTTACTTCTTTCTGAGCGTGTGTAGGCTCAAAACTGCGCGCAGCTTTTGTCAATACCGTTGCTATCAGAAAATAAAATTAAGATTTATTAGTTGGAATTAGTGATAGATTAAGATTTAACAGTGAGATTAGTGCGTGGACCATGGTGAATTTGTCGAATCGCGGGGTGGAATAATGTGTATTAGTGAAATTTATGGGTGGGTTAAGGTAGATAAAAGTAGATTAATGGGTGCAATACGATCTATTAGGCCGGATTAGTGCAATCCCATATGATAATTCAATGAAATGTGGGTGGATTAAGGTTCGTCAAAGTAGATAAATGGGTGCATTACGATATATTGACCGATTTAGCGCAATTCCGTATGAAAATTCAATGAAAAATACTCGAACATTCTAGTCTTCAGATTTTCAAATTTCGCTCTGGTGATGACGCCTCAGCCTTCTCGACCAATCAGGGAATTTCGTTACGGAGAAGCCGAAAAGTCTTTGAATGTCAACCTTAACAGTAACACATCAAAAGAAAGGACTCATAGGAGCGGGCTTCATAACGGATAGTAAAGTTCCACAGCAAGTAGCAGATAAATCTTCTTGTTATGAAGCTGTACAAGCTACGTAGCAGAGAGGCAGTACCTTCGTGATGACCTCTTTTGAACCTCTTGTGTAGCTAGCTGCTAGACAGCGTGTAGACAGCAAATCTAAAAACATAATTTCTTGAAAAGCCAATCCAGAACATTTCATCTGCAAAAATGTAAAACTCAGCTCCATTCAAAGATTAAATGCGCCTGTCTCTCCAGTTTCCGAATTCTAGTCTCTCTTTTCGCAATATTCACAGCTCAAAAAAAGTTGGTCTTAGTGGAGTGCATGACTGTGAATCCCGCTTGATCTGCGGTAACCTCATTCGGCAGATGGACTTCAAAAAGTTGGTAGTGGTCTTTGGAACAACATAGTTTTCTAATTGAAAGACATAAAGACAGCTGCATGTGTCTTCTACCCGCAGGTGTATGGTGTCAATCAACTGAATGTGCTATTTGTCCCGAGGTTTGACACGAGCATCGAGGATTCCCCTAAACTCATCTCGGGAAAGGCCAATACTGGCCCCAAGAGGCGGCGATTCAATAGAACGAACAAAATTCAGCAAGAACTAAAAAAGAAGACAGTAATATTTGCCTAAAGTACCTGGCAGCGTTACCTGTCTGCAATGTGAAAAAAAACCTGTATAAGTAATCATGTTGCACTTATAAAGAAAATGTAGAGCACCGCAGTTTTCTGCATAGGAGAAATGCGAGAGCATTTGCGTTCGAACATCAACAACTCTTTTTGCAAGTCAAGTCATCGTTGTCACGTGACACTTATCACTTGACCCTTGGATTACTTCAGCAACTTTCTTCGCGAGTAATTGTTGTCTGACATCAGTACACATCTTCAACTAACCTTACCGTCGTACACACCACAATGCGTTCACTTCGTGCCCATCTAATACTTACGACTATTCGTGGGGTATAGCAATAAAGACAAAAAAGGCCCTTCGTGGCGTATAGCAATAAAAACAAAAAAGACCCTTCGTGGCGTATAGCAATAAAGACAAAAAAAGACCCTTCGTGGCGTATGCGTTGCGTACCCGCCTGGCGCACAGAGGGCCTGGGCTCGAACCGCAATGCCGCCGAATGTGATTTTTTTCGAATGGCCATTTTCGTGCGGACAGGCTTCGATGGCAGGTCTTCTACACGCCATTGAAGCGCAAGAAATGCTTGGGCATTACAGAAATCGACATTATCAATGCGTTAATTCGGATACACATCGCATACGAGCGCTTCCCATCTATCGCCTCTTAACAGCCTCTCAAGATGATACAGCAAACAATATTTCTCCTCTACAGGTGGCGCAGCAGGCTATGGAGGGCATACTAGAACCCCTGCTCTCCGAAGTCGCGATGATTGCCCCGTTGCAACAGGTATGGCTCCCTGAGAATAAATCAAGTTGTGCGTTACCCAGCAGGCTGAAGCGCATTGTAACCTTTGTGTTGCATTGCGTAGCCTCACTGAGTAACCTTTAATAGTGTTATAGAGTGCCGTATACACTGACGAGCAACGTAGCGTGCAAAAGTTGATGCGAATGGCATGCAAAGCAGGAATCAAGATCCTGCAGCTGAAAATGTCTGCGAAGAACATTCTTAAAGGTGTAGAAAAGGGACAATCTAATCTTTAGTGCACTTCCACATTAAGAACCACTGGTCACCGGAAATAACGCCATATAATTTACTGATCGTAAAAAAGTATATAGTGACGTTCGTGTTCCGGTTCACAGGTGATGCGGGAAGATTTTGGCCTCCTTGCCCCGATTTACGGCGTCGTGCCGTTGAAAACAACAATGGTCACTTAAGATTCGTAACGCCTACTGTACGAATACAAACCATATTCGCTCACGTTGCAAGTAAAATGTAGACTTGGCGGTTGGAACATCGAAAATAAGAATTCATTTTTATTTCTACACTTGTAATTTTAAAATTTCTCTCTGAGCTTGTCGCGAACTGGAGTTGTCCGCACTGTTACGTTTTCTCAAGAATAATTATGAATTCGACAATACAAAGTTGCACGCAAACCGATTTGTCACGGAACGAACCAACCTTGGGGGATGCTTTGCACTGAGATCTGTAGTAGCAGTGTCAAATGACGTCCTCGACAGTCATGTAACAGAACCTTTCCAGTGTAGGTGCCTCTTGATTACATAGTTGCACTGGCGCGTAATTTGTTCCATTTGTACAGATGTACGAGGTGATAAAATCGAAGATCAGCAGGACGGACCCAGGTCTTTGGGAGAGAGGCTTCGGTCGATATCGGCAACTGCATCTCTTTTATTTCTTCCTCATCGAGGTGAGTACAGCAGCGTCCTAGCTGATGCTTATCAAGCTGTCGCTTTAATAGTGTTGCTATTCTCCAGTAAAACACAAATGAAGCAGAGGGTTTGGAAACCTAGCTTGTTACAACGGCTTTATTCTCTTTTCTTCGGATCAGTGCCGCAGATGGCAATTTTACCACTATAGTTTTACATTCTACCGTCACCAGGACGTGTGTAGCTAGTGAACCCAGGTGTCAGTACTGGCTTGTCTGCTTGTAGCGCAGGCTAGAGTGCCTTAAGAAGAGACAATACACACCGTGATGAAGTTTCAGCCGAGCACCACTATGTTTTCGTCTTTTGCTTCCGACTGGGCTTGTAGTCTCCAGCGTGCATAATCCATAAACGATGCTCTGCTAAGCCAGAGCGGAAAACTTCGGTAGATCCAACGATAGAATGGCTTTGAGCACAGAATCATATCTGCTAACCAAGAGTAGTGTGTTTACGAGCACTAGCTTATAGAGGGGCGCTCGCATACCTTAGGGATAGCGAATTAATGTCACTGCTTCCTCACAGTTGCTGCCTGTCTTCCGTAATTTCTTCCTTCCTATCGCATAGTCAACGGTGCATATAGGTTGTCTTCGTGTCGGACAATATGTAGTCCTCGGGCTGCTCGCATTCCTTCCATGCAGCGCAAGTGCAAGTGGCAAAATAATGCCAGTGACAAAATACGGGAAAACGTGAAGAGAAACAATTCACAAGGACCCCTAGTTACATTGTGAGTCGGTAATGCGATACCATTGCAATCTATTGATGCCTGTACCAGAAGTCATGTTGATTCTGGTTTGGAGACTTCACCAAACCGTAAGTAACGTTCCTTCTGGTAAAGGCATCAACAGCTTATTACGCTATCGCACCACCAACAAATAATGTATTTACGTGTCCCTGATAAATTTCCTTCGCGTTCACCTGTCGCCACACTCTCGCGAGGGTTCGTGAGTGCCCTTTGCGCCGTCCCGAGTACACACTGTGTATTATTGCAAGTGTAGTATAGGTTGGATAAATATATTTATTGATCCAAATTTAGCAGAGTAAAAGCAGTTATGCCAATTTAATCGTACAAGTACATGAGCTCTGGTTAACTAAATACCATTCCATGCACAGTTTGACCGGCAGCTCTTTGGCACTGCATGAATTTTATACGAATTTGGCGTAAATGCGCCAAGCTGCCACTGAACTCCACTTTTTTCTATCTGTGTTAACTGCTGTGACATTATCGCTGTGAAGTACAAGGCTTATCTCCACTCCGCAGCATGCTCCTCGCGCTCCCGAGAAAGCGCTAGCTGTTCTCTTACGTAGTTCCGCTGAAAGGGTGGCTATTTTGGACCCACCTCCGATGTTAAAATTGCAACCTCCAATGTCAAAGCTGGTATTTTAAGCTTCAATTGCGAACAAAAGTCAGCATTTCATTGATCATTTTCGAAATTTCACGCTTTTTTGTTCATTTCCAGTAAGCGAGACAACGGTCTCATACCCTGAATTCCTATCACTAAAGCTAGCGACACCATCATCTCATAATACAGCTGCGGCGCTGCCTGTTTTGTTTTCAGTCTCAATGCGAGTCTTCTGCGGGACCACCGGAGGTGTCGAAGGAGATCTTGATTCAGCAAGGAGTGCCAGCACGATTGAGGTGGGTATGAGTTCGTTGACACCTTTTCTAACCAGGCACACGCAAAACGAAGTTAGGTGGGAATTAGAGGGCACCATGGACAGCGGAAAGTTAGGAGGATCCTCAGGTCACTTTTTACAGAGAATAGCTCTACTCTCATGCTGAGCCTAAACGTCATCTGGCTCTTAGTTTGACCTTTAGCGTCTGGCACGCCGCATGTGCAAAATCGCCCGTGGTAACTGCCTCGATCTTATTCATCGACGGCATAGCTTCGCGCTTGGCAGTCACGTCCGCCGCTGCGCTGGCTGCTGCTCGGCCACTCCTTCTCCCCAGTTGTGGCATGTGATGTGTCACGTGATTCGCTCTTGCACTTGGCAGTCACGTCCGCCGCTGCGCTGGCTGCTGCTCGGCCACTCCTTCTCGCCAGTTGTGGCATGTGATGTGTCACGTGATTCACTCTTGCACTTGACAGTCACGTCCGCCGCTGCGCTGGCTGCTGCTCGGCCACTCTTTCTCGCCATTTGTGGCATGTGATTTGTCACGTGATTCGCTCTTGCACTTGGCAGTCACGTCCGCCGCTGCGCTGGCTGCTGCTCGGCCACTCTTTCTCGCCATTTGTGGCATGTGTGTTTGTCACGTGATTCGCTCTTGCACTTGACAGCTGGCTGCTGCTCGGCCACTCTTTCTCGCCATTTGTGGCATGTTTTTGTCACGTGATTCGCTCTTGCACTTGACAGTCACGTCGGCCGCTGCGCTGGCTGCTGCTCGGCCACTCTTTCTCGTCATTTGTGGCATGTGATTTGTCACGTGATTCGCTCTTGCACTTGACAGTCACGTCCGCCGCTGCGCTGGCTGCTGCTCGGCCACTCTTTCTCGCCATTTGTGGCATGTGATTTGTCACGTGATTCGCTCTTGCACTTGACAGTCACGTCCGCCGCTGCGCTGGCTGCTGCTCGGCCACTCCTTCTCGCCAGTTGTAGCATGTGATGTGTCACGTGATTCACTCTTGCACTTGGCAGTCACGTCCGTCGCTGCGCTGGCTGCTGCTCGGTCACTCTTTCTCGCCATTTGTGGCATGTGATTTGTCACGTGATTCGCTCTTGCACTTGACAGTCACGTCCGCCGCTGCGCTGGCTGCTGCTCGGCCACTCCTTCTCGCCAGTTGTAGCATGTGATGTGTCACGTGATTCACTCTTGCACTTGGCAGTCACGTCCGTCGCTGCGCTGGCTGCTGCTCGGTCACTCTTTCTCGCCATTTGTGGCTAGTGATTTGTCACGTGATTCGCTCTTGCGCTTGATAGTCCCGTCCGCCGCTGCGCTGGCTGCTGCTCGGCCACTCTTTCTCGCCATTTGTGGCATGTGTGTTTGTCACGTGATTCGCTCTTGCACTTGACAGTCACGTCCGCCGCTGCGCTGGCTGCTGCTCGGCCACTCTTTCTCGCCATTTGTGGCATGTTATTTGTCACGTGATTCGCTCTTGCACTTGACAGTCACGTCCGCCGCTGCGCTGGCTGCTGCTCGGCCACTCTTTCTCGCCATTTGTGGCATGTGTGTTTTTCACGTGATTCGCTCTTGCACTTGACAGTCACGTCCGCCGCTGCGCTGGCTGCTGCTCGGCCACTCTTTCTCGCCATTTGTGGCATGTGATTTGTCACGTGATTCGCTCTTGCACTTGACAGTCACGTCGGCCGCTGCGCTGGCTGCTGCTCGGCCACTCTTTCTCGCCATTTGTGGCATGTGTGTTTGTCACGTGATTCGCTCTTGCACTTGACAGTCACGTCCGCCGCTGCGCTGGCTGCTGCTCGGCCACTCTTTCTCGCCATTTGTGGCATGTGATTTGTCACGTGATTCGCTCTTGCACTTGACAGTCACGTCCGCCGCTGCGCTGGCTGCTGCTCGGCCACTCTTTCTCGCCATTTGTGGCATGTGATTTGTCACGTGATTCGCTCTTGCACTTGACAGTCACGTCCGCCGCTGTGCTGGCTGCTGCTCGGCCACTCTTTCTCGCCATTTGTGGCATGTGATTTGTCACGTGATTCGCTCTTGCACTTGACAGTCACGTCGGCCGCTGCGCTGGCTGCTGCTCGGCCACTCTTTCTCGCCATTTGTGGCATGTGATTTGTCACGTGATTCGCTCTTGCACTTGACAGTCACGTCCGCCGCTGCGCTGGCTGCTGCTCGGCCACTCTTTCTCGCCATTTGTGGCATGTGATTTGTCACGTGATTCGCTCTTGCACTTGACAGTCACGTCGGCCGCTGCGCTGGCTGCTGCTCGGCCACTCTTTCTCGCCATTTGTGGCATGTGATTTGTCACGTGATTCGCTCTTGCACTTGACAGTCACGTCCGCCGCTGCGCTGGCTGCTGCTCGGCCACTCTTTCTCGCCATTTGTGGCATGTGTGTTTTTCACGTGATTCGCTCTTGCACTTGACAGTCACGTCCGCCGCTGCGCTGGCTGCTGCTCGGCCACTCTTTCTCGCCATTTGTGGCATGTGATTTGTCACGTGATTCGCCCTTGCACTTGACAGTCACGTCGGCCGCTGCGCTGGCTGCTGCTCGGCCACTCTTTCTCGCCATTTGTGGCATGTGTGTTTGTCACGTGATTCACTCTTACACTTGGCAGTCACGTCCGTCGCTGCGCTGGCTGCTGCTCGGTCACTCTTTCTCGCCATTTGTGGCTAGTGATTTGTCACGTGATTCGCTCTTGCGCTTGACAGTCACGTCCGCCGCCGCGCTGGCTGCTACTCGGCCACTTCTCGCCAGTTGTGGCATGTGATGTGTCCCGTGATTCACTCTTACACTTGGCAGTCACGTCCGCCGCTGCGCTGGCTGCTGCTCGGTCACTCTTTCTCGCCATTTTTGGCATGTGATTTGTCTCGTGATTCGCTCTTGCACTTGACAGTCACGTCCGCCGCCGCGCTGGCTGCTGCTCGGCAACTTCTTCTCGCCAGTTGTGGCATGTGATGTGTCCCGTGATTCACTCTTACACTTGGCAGTCACGTCCGCCGCTGCGCTGGCTGATGCTCTGTCACTCTTTCTCGCCATTTGTGGCATGTGATTTTTCTCGTGATTCGCTCTTGCGCTTGACAGTCACGTCCGCCGCCGCGCTGGCTGCTGCTCGGCCACTTCTTCTCGCCAGTTGTGGCATGTGATGTGTCCCGTGATTCACTCTTACACTTGGCAGTCACGTCCGCCGCTGCGCTGGCTGCTGCTCGGTCACTCTTTCTCGCCATTTGTGGGATGTGATTTGTCTCGTGATTCGCTCTTGCGCTTGACAGTCACGTCCGCCGCCGCGCTGGCTGCTACTCGGCCACTTCTTCTCGCCAGTTGTGGCATGTGATGTGTTCCGTGATTCACTCTTACACTTGGCAGTCACGTCCGCCGCTGCGCTGGCTGCTGCTCGGTCACTCTTTCTCGCCATTTTTGGCATGTGATTTGTCTCGTGATTCGCTCTTGCACTTGACAGTCACGTCCGCCGCCGCGCTGGCTGCTGCTCGGCCACTTCTCGCCAGTTGTGGCATGTGATGTGTCCCGTGATTCACTCTTACACTTGGCAGTCACGTCCGCCGCTGCGCTGGCTGCTGCTCGGTCACTCTTTCTCGCCATTTGTGGCATGTGATTTGTCACGTGATTCGCTCTTGCACTTGACAGTCACGTCCGCCGCTGCGCTGGCTGCTGCTCGGCCACTCCTTCTCGCCAGTTGTAGCATGTGATGTGTCACGTGATTCACTCTTGCACTTGGCAGTCACGTCCGTCGCTGCGCTGGCTGCTGCTCGGTCACTCTTTCTCGCCATTTGTGGCATGTGATTTGTCACGTGATTCGCTCTTGCACTTGACAGTCACGTCCGCCGCTGCGCTGGCTGCTGCTCGGCCACTCCTTCTCGCCAGTTGTAGCATGTGATGTGTCACGTGATTCACTCTTGCACTTGGCAGTCACGTCCGTCGCTGCGCTGGCTGCTGCTCGGTCACTCTTTCTCGCCATTTGTGGCTAGTGATTTGTCACGTGATTCGCTCTTGCGCTTGATAGTCCCGTCCGCCGCTGCGCTGGCTGCTGCTCGGCCACTCTTTCTCGCCATTTGTGGCATGTGTGTTTGTCACGTGATTCGCTCTTGCACTTGACAGTCACGTCCGCCGCTGCGCTGGCTGCTGCTCGGCCACTCTTTCTCGCCATTTGTGGCATGTTATTTGTCACGTGATTCGCTCTTGCACTTGACAGTCACGTCCGCCGCTGCGCTGGCTGCTGCTCGGCCACTCTTTCTCGCCATTTGTGGCATGTGTGTTTTTCACGTGATTCGCTCTTGCACTTGACAGTCACGTCCGCCGCTGCGCTGGCTGCTGCTCGGCCACTCTTTCTCGCCATTTGTGGCATGTGATTTGTCACGTGATTCGCTCTTGCACTTGACAGTCACGTCGGCCGCTGCGCTGGCTGCTGCTCGGCCACTCTTTCTCGCCATTTGTGGCATGTGTGTTTGTCACGTGATTCGCTCTTGCACTTGACAGTCACGTCCGCCGCTGCGCTGGCTGCTGCTCGGCCACTCTTTCTCGCCATTTGTGGCATGTGATTTGTCACGTGATTCGCTCTTGCACTTGACAGTCACGTCCGCCGCTGCGCTGGCTGCTGCTCGGCCACTCTTTCTCGCCATTTGTGGCATGTGATTTGTCACGTGATTCGCTCTTGCACTTGACAGTCACGTCCGCCGCTGTGCTGGCTGCTGCTCGGCCACTCTTTCTCGCCATTTGTGGCATGTGATTTGTCACGTGATTCGCTCTTGCACTTGACAGTCACGTCGGCCGCTGCGCTGGCTGCTGCTCGGCCACTCTTTCTCGCCATTTGTGGCATGTGATTTGTCACGTGATTCGCTCTTGCACTTGACAGTCACGTCCGCCGCTGCGCTGGCTGCTGCTCGGCCACTCTTTCTCGCCATTTGTGGCATGTGATTTGTCACGTGATTCGCTCTTGCACTTGACAGTCACGTCGGCCGCTGCGCTGGCTGCTGCTCGGCCACTCTTTCTCGCCATTTGTGGCATGTGATTTGTCACGTGATTCGCTCTTGCACTTGACAGTCACGTCCGCCGCTGCGCTGGCTGCTGCTCGGCCACTCTTTCTCGCCATTTGTGGCATGTGTGTTTTTCACGTGATTCGCTCTTGCACTTGACAGTCACGTCCGCCGCTGCGCTGGCTGCTGCTCGGCCACTCTTTCTCGCCATTTGTGGCATGTGATTTGTCACGTGATTCGCCCTTGCACTTGACAGTCACGTCGGCCGCTGCGCTGGCTGCTGCTCGGCCACTCTTTCTCGCCATTTGTGGCATGTGTGTTTGTCACGTGATTCACTCTTACACTTGGCAGTCACGTCCGTCGCTGCGCTGGCTGCTGCTCGGTCACTCTTTCTCGCCATTTGTGGCTAGTGATTTGTCACGTGATTCGCTCTTGCGCTTGACAGTCACGTCCGCCGCCGCGCTGGCTGCTACTCGGCCACTTCTCGCCAGTTGTGGCATGTGATGTGTCCCGTGATTCACTCTTACACTTGGCAGTCACGTCCGCCGCTGCGCTGGCTGCTGCTCGGTCACTCTTTCTCGCCATTTTTGGCATGTGATTTGTCTCGTGATACGCTCTTGCACTTGACAGTCACGTCCGCCGCCGCGCTGGCTGCTGCTCGGCAACTTCTTCTCGCCAGTTGTGGCATGTGATGTGTCCCGTGATTCACTCTTACACTTGGCAGTCACGTCCGCCGCTGCGCTGGCTGATGCTCTGTCACTCTTTCTCGCCATTTGTGGCATGTGATTTTTCTCGTGATTCGCTCTTGCGCTTGACAGTCACGTCCGCCGCCGCGCTGGCTGCTGCTCGGCCACTTCTTCTCGCCAGTTGTGGCATGTGATGTGTCCCGTGATTCACTCTTACACTTGGCAGTCACGTCCGCCGCTGCGCTGGCTGCTGCTCGGTCACTCTTTCTCGCCATTTGTGGGATGTGATTTGTCTCGTGATTCGCTCTTGCGCTTGACAGTCACGTCCGCCGCCGCGCTGGCTGCTACTCGGCCACTTCTTCTCGCCAGTTGTGGCATGTGATGTGTTCCGTGATTCACTCTTACACTTGGCAGTCACGTCCGCCGCTGCGCTGGCTGCTGCTCGGTCACTCTTTCTCGCCATTTTTGGCATGTGATTTGTCTCGTGATTCGCTCTTGCACTTGACAGTCACGTCCGCCGCCGCGCTGGCTGCTGCTCGGCCACTTCTCGCCAGTTGTGGCATGTGATGTGTCCCGTGATTCACTCTTACACTTGGCAGTCACGTCCGCCGCTGCGCTGGCTGCTGCTCGGTCACTCTTTCTCGCCATTTGTGGCATGTGATTTGTCACGTGATTCGCTCTTGCACTTGACAGTCACGTCCGCCGCTGCGCTGGCTGCTGCTCGGCCACTTCTCGCCAGTTGTGGCATGTGATGTGTCCCGTGATTCACTCTTACACTTGGCAGTCACGTCCGCCGCTGCGCTGGCTGCTGCTCGGTCACTCTTTCTCGCCATTTGTGGCATGTGATTTTTCTCGTGATTCGCTCTTGCGCTTGACAGTCACGTCCGCCGCCGCGCTGGCTGCTGCTCGGCCACTTCTTCTCGCCAGTTGTGGCATGTGATGTGTCCCGTGATTCACTCTTACACTTGGCAGTCACGTCCGCCGCTGCGCTGGCTGCTGCTCGGTCACTCTTTCTCGCCATTTGTGGGATGTGATTTGTCTCGTGATTCGCTCTTGCGCTTGACAGTCACGTCCGCCGCCGCGCTGGCTGCTACTCGGCCACTTCTCGCCAGTTGTGGCATGTGATGTGTCCCGTGATTCACTCTTACACTTGGCAGTCACGTCCGCCGCTGCGCTGGCTGCTGCTCGGTCACTCTTTCTCGCCATTTTTGGCATGTGATTTGTCTCGTGATACGCTCTTGCACTTGACAGTCACGTCCGCCGCCGCGCTGGCTGCTGCTCGGCAACTTCTTCTCGCCAGTTGTGGCATGTGATGTGTCCCGTGATTCACTCTTACACTTGGCAGTCACGTCCGCCGCTGCGCTGGCTGATGCTCTGTCACTCTTTCTCGCCATTTGTGGCATGTGATTTTTCTCGTGATTCGCTCTTGCGCTTGACAGTCACGTCCGCCGCCGCGCTGGCTGCTGCTCGGCCACTTCTTCTCGCCAGTTGTGGCATGTGATGTGTCCCGTGATTCACTCTTACACTTGGCAGTCACGTCCGCCGCTGCGCTGGCTGCTGCTCGGTCACTCTTTCTCGCCATTTGTGGGATGTGATTTGTCTCGTGATTTGCTCTTGCGCTTGACAGTCACGTCCGCCGCCGCGCTGGCTGCTACTCGGCCACTTCTTCTCGCCAGTTGTGGCATGTGATGTGTTCCGTGATTCACTCTTACACTTGGCAGTCACGTCCGCCGCTGCGCTGGCTGCTGCTCGGTCACTCTTTCTCGCCATTTTTGGCATGTGATTTGTCTCGTGATTCGCTCTTGCACTTGACAGTCACGTCCGCCGCCGCGCTGGCTGCTGCTCGGCCACTTCTCGCCAGTTGTGGCATGTGATGTGTCCCGTGATTCACTCTTACACTTGGCAGTCACGTCCGCCGCTGCGCTGGCTGCTGCTCGGTCACTCTTTCTCGCCATTTGTGGCATGTGATTTGTCACGTGATTCGCTCTTGCACTTGACAGTCACGTCCGCCGCTGCGCTGGCTGCTGCTCGGCCACTTCTCGCCAGTTGTGGCATGTGATGTGTCCCGTGATTCACTCTTACACTTGGCAGTCACGTCCGCCGCTGCGCTGGCTGCTGCTCGGTCACTCTTTCTCGCCATTTGTGGCATGTGATTTTTCTCGTGATTCGCTCTTGCGCTTGACAGTCACGTCCGCCGCCGCGCTGGCTGCTGCTCGGCCACTTCTTCTCGCCAGTTGTGGCATGTGATGTGTCCCGTGATTCACTCTTACACTTGGCAGTCACGTCCGCCGCTGCGCTGGCTGCTGCTCGGTCACTCTTTCTCGCCATTTGTGGGATGTGATTTGTCTCGTGATTCGCTCTTGCGCTTGACAGTCACGTCCGCCGCCGCGCTGGCTGCTACTCGGCCACTTCTTCTCGCCAGTTGTGGCATGTGATGTGTTCCGTGATTCACTCTTACACTTGGCAGTCACGTCCGCCGCTGCGCTGGCTGCTGCTCGGTCACTCTTTCTCGCCATTTTTGGCATGTGATTTGTCTCGTGATTCGCTCTTGCACTTGACAGTCACGTCCGCCGCCGCGCTGGCTGCTGCTCGGCCACTTCTCGCCAGTTGTGGCATGTGATGTGTCCCGTGATTCACTCTTACACTTGGCAGTCACGTCCGCCGCTGCGCTGGCTGCTGCTCGGTCACTCTTTCTCGCCATTTTTGGCATGTGATTTGTCTCGTGATTCGCTCTTGCACTTGACAGTCACGTCCGCCGCTGCGCTGGCTGCTGCTCGGCCACTTCTCGCCAGTTGTGGCATGTGATGTGTCCCGTGATTCACTCTTACACTTGGCAGTCACGTCCGCCGCTGCGCTGGCTGCTGCTCGGTCACTCTTTCTCGCCATTTGTGGCATGTGATTTGTCACGTGATTCGCTCTTGCGCTTGACAGTCACGTCCGCCGCTGCGCTGGCTGCTGCTCGGCCACTTCTCGCCAGTTGTGGCATGTGATGTTCCCGTGATTCACTCTTACACTTGGCAGTCACGTCCGCCGCTGCGCTGGCTGCTGCTCGGTCACTCTTTCTCGCCATTTGTGGCATGTGATTTGTCACGTGATTCGCTCTTGCACTTGACAGTCACGTCCGCCGCTGCGCTGGCTGCTGCTCGGCCACTTCTCGCCAGTTGTGGCATGTGATGTGTCCCGTGATTCACTCTTACACTTGGCAGTCACGTCCGCCGCTGCGCTGGCTGCTGCTCGGTCACTCTTTCTCGCCATTTGTGGCATGTGATTTGTCACGTGATTCGCTCTTGCGCTTGACAGTCCCGTCCGCCGCTGCGCTGGCTGCTGCTCGGCCACTTCTCGCCAGTTGTGGCATGTGATGTGTCCCGTGATTCACTCTTACACTTGGCAGTCACGTCCGCCGCTGCGCTGGCTGCTGCTCGGTCACTCTTTCTCGCCATTTGTGGGATGTGATTTGTCTCGTGATTCGCTCTTGCGCTTGACAGTCACGTCCGCCGCCGCGCTGGCTGCTACTCGGCCACTTCTTCTCGCCAGTTGTGGCATGTGATGTGTTCCGGGATTCACTCTTACACTTGGCAGTCACGTCCGCCGCTGCGCTGGCTGCTGCTCGGTCACTCTTTCTCGCCATTTTTGGCATGTGATTTGTCTCGTGATTCGCTCTTGCACTTGACAGTCACGTCCGCCGCCGCGCTGGCTGCTGCTCGGCCACTTCTTCTCGCCAGTTGTGGCCTGTGATGTGTACCGTGATTCACTCTTACACTTGGCAGTCACGTCCACCGCTGCGCTGGCTGCTGCTCGGTCACTCTTTCTCGCCATTTGTGGCATATGATTTGTCACGTGATTCGCTCTTGCGCTTGACAGTCACGTCCGCCGCTGCGCTGGCTGCTGCTCGGCAACAACTTCTCGCCAGTTGTGGCATGTGATGTGTCCCGTGATTCACTCTTACACTTGGCAGTCACGTCCGCCGCTGCGCTGGCTGATGCTCTGTCACTCTTTCTCGCCATTTGTGGCATGTGATTTTTCTCGTGATTCGCTCTTGCGCTTGACAGTCACGTCCGCCGCCGCGCTGGCTGCTGCTCGGCCACTTCTTCTCGCCAGTTGTGGCATGTGATGTGTCCCGTGATTCACTCTTACACTTGGCAGTCACGTCCGCCGCTGCGCTGGCTGCTGCTCGGTCACTCTTTCTCGCCATTTGTGGCATGTGATTTGTCACGTGATTCGCTCTTGCGCTTGACAGTCACGTCCGCCGCCGCGCTGGCTGCTGCTCGGTCACTCTTTCTCGCCAGTTGTGGCATGTGATGTGTCCCGTGATTCACTCTTACACTTGGCAGTCACGTCCGCCGCTGCGCTGGCTGCTGCTCGGTCACTCTTTCTCGCCATTTGTGGCATGTGATTTGTCACGTGATTCGCTCTTGCGCTTGACAGTCACGTCCGCCGCTGCGCTGGCTGCTGCTCGGTCACTCTTTCTCGCCAGTTGTGGCATGTGATGTGTCCCGTGATTCACTCTTACACTTGGCAGTCACGTCCGCCGCTGCGCTGGTTGCTGCTCGGTCACTCTTCCTCGCCATTTGTGGCATGTGATTTGTCACGTGATTCGCTCTTGCGCTTGACAGTCACGACCGCCCCTACGCCAACCGCCGCTTTGGACGCTCGCTCTTGGACTTCTGGCGCGTCATTTGCTCTCGCTGGAACAATTTGCTATTGTTGATGTCTTGAAAAAATAAACATGAACCAAAGCTAAACCGTCTCTAATCATGCTTAACAGACCTTTGGCTCTTTATACCTTGGCTGAGATGAGTTGAGCCATAGCCAGTTTTCTTCAGTCGGAAGTTGCGATCTTTCCACGGAGTATTTGTTCAATCTTTTATGGCCTTTTTTTTATTGCGCCTCTGCATTCACGCCCTCTGTCCATTTTTTTATTAGGCTGTAGCTATGAACCAAGTATAACGGCGCTTCTATGCGCAGCCGAATAGTGTTTGATAATTGAAAACCAGCGCCCTGCATCTTTGTCCCTAAACAATGGAAAGCGTTTCTGAAATTAGCAATTTTTACATTTCGAAAATAACGTACATACTTTACGAGTTACAGTGAAATATCTGAGCAACTTAAACATGCACGTAAATCACTATGCTGCGTAGTCTGTAGGTTGTACTCGTGTGTCGACCACGGTTTTACGGTAATTTGTGCGTCATGTAGACTCCTCTTTTCAGACCTGCAAACAAAAAATAAGTGAAGATGTTGGTATCATAACCATGCTTCTTCCGCCTTCTGCTGGACTGCTTTAGGGGAAACCTCCAACGTTGATTTTTTTAGCTGAATACTGCGATGCTAGTAGTAGCCATTTTTTTATGCAAACCAGCTAAGACTAAAACTTGCTTCATCAGTATACGTTCTACATATCGCCAGCACCATGTACTGTAGCAAAGATGTGCAAATATTATGCGACACACTTAGAAGACATAAGCTTGACCTACCAATGAAGGTGCGCAGTGCACTTGTTTATCGTTTGTGTTGTTCCAGGAATATTTCTTCCCGCAGGCGCAGTATTATGCATGTTTTCTTTTGTTAGCTGAAGTCGATAATTTTACTCCTTTGTTCGCTGCCCATTGTTCACTGGATTTGAAAGGCGCAAACCAAAATTAGAAATAAAACATATGAAGTATTTGGGAGATCTCTAGAGGCGTGAAGTATTTATTTTAGGAGCAGAAATCAATGTAATAATGGCTGTAACCGATAATTACAGTTGAGAACGCTTTAAGAGAGCGGTGTCATGACCAGTTATTTTTCTCATCGAAAAGAAAATATTGTGCTGTAAATGCGACTGTCTATCGAGAGCCGTGCTTTGCTTCATGCTGCATGTTGTATGCTGAGATACATATTCAAGCTATGCATCTCGCTTTTGTTTAGCCCTTACTGAACTATGTTGCTGTTCCCTAGGGCCTGTTTTGAGTAATTGAAAGGCACAAACACTGACTTGCAATGCTCTGTTTTAGTGCGAAACAAGTACTTCACGAAGTGTAGCCGGCTCACTTCGTGCGAGGCTGGACCTTGGCTTGACCTTGCGGGCGACTTTAGGCCATCCAGAAATAAAATTAATATAAAAATGACTGGTAGTTTAGCGTTCCTTAGTACAAAATATTGTACGAAAGCGCAGTGTTTGCAGGTGGAGATCACGATCACGTCCATAAAAACGTGATGTTTCCTCTTACCCAGTGCACCAGTTATGAGCGCCTTCAACTTTTTACCCAATGCACGCCGGCGGCCTATCCACCAGCGCCGCGTTTCTGCAGAAATGTCAAAGCCTGCGAGTATTGCTGCATTCACCTGTTTCTGCCACAGCATTCTCCACGCCAACGCATGCATGCAGTGGACATCTCTGTCACCAGTGGCACATAGCTCAAAGCGCGAATATTATTTTGATAGCAGCATTAGTTGATGAATAAGGCGATGTGCTACGCAGTGCGTGAGAGTATGTTGCACTTTAACAGGAGGCGTGTCTGGCTGCAGCGATAGCCAAGAGCTCTCACGCAATGGCCAGCGAAGCTGACCTGTTCGCGCCGCCGCGTGTTCGAATTCCAGTCGGGAATATACATTTGAGTTATTTTTATTTGTTTCTTTCACTTGAAAAAAAGCCACAAACTTTGCGAGATCTTGCTCGGGGTTTACGCATTGATATAGTGCTTTCGCAATAAAACATTGCCGCGCCTGGGGATCGAACCCGCAGTGGCGCGAACGGATCAGCGTCTCTGGCCACTACACGAGACCACTATGCTCTAGCCGCTGCCGATCACTTCTCGTGTTAAACTGCAACACAGTCTCGTGCTGTGCAATGCACATCATCGTCTTCACCAACTTCCATCTGCGGCGCGAACAAATCACATCAGCTTACTCAATCAGAACTTATCCTGAGTATAATGTCGTCACCAGACCAGACGTGCCGGCGATCCAGCAAAGCAAAACGTGGATCCAAACACGCTAAACACGTTTCCGCACGTCTACTATGTTTAACTACGTAAAAACCAAACCAGGTTTTAATTACCATTCGTACTTGCACGATTCAGTTTTTCGTACTCAGTCTGCACATTATTGTCCGTCCCATCAGAAGTCATTTCTTTTCAGTGGCAGCTGAGAGCCTTCCTGTCCTCTTGTTGCAGACTGACGAAGTCCATTTCAACAATTCGGGAGTTCGCCGACGCCTTCAACTGCAAAAGCACCGACGGCATGAGCGGGGCCAAGAAATTCAACTGCTCTATATATGAAGCTAGGAGGCATCACGAAGTTTCTGGCATACTGTTTAAATAGCCGTTTGCACGCATAAATAACGACATTTCACTCCAGCTAGAGTTCCTTGACCTCAGCTTTACTTTGTTGTTTTACTGAAGAGATTCTAATCGTGATATGCGCGAAAAAAATGCTCCTCCTTTTAATTTCAAAATGAGGTTTCATTTTATTCATGTCCATATTTACTTTCCCATAGTGCACTCATAGTGGGGCTCATGCAGGAGAGAGAGAGGGGGGAACTGAAGTTTAATATCTACGGATACGCAGTAGAAAAACTGATTACAGCATGAAAGATACAATAGAATACCAACAATAGAGCAGAGATCAATAAAATAATGTAATGCTGTGCAAGACATTTCTGTTAGAAATTAATTCAATCTCATTGAGTGATTTAGACACGGCTTTGGACGGGTCAGTGGTGCCAGGAAAGTAGCTCTATGTAAGAATTGCAGTCTATCCTGTCGTCCGTGATAAATACATACAACCAGTGCATTTTTAAACATTGCTAAATGTTCTGTCCCGAAGTATACTGCCGGGTACAAAAATTTCAAAAATGAGCAAAAATGAACACGATGCCGTCGTTCCTTCAGCAACGTCACCGAAACATGAACCGAGGCAAGCTCACGTTAACCTCATTGGTTCAGTGGAATGGATGCATCTCATCTGGATATAATAAAAGCCAGGTAATAGCAGAACCCATTCGTCTGTTTGCAAACGTCAAGCAGCGCGCTGCCTATACGGAGGCAGACCGTTTGGCCAAACCGCCGCTGCGATGTGGCGCAAGTGCGCATCGGTGAGAACACGGCAGTGGCGCTCTGTCGTAAGTTTATTTTCGTTTTGAACCGTCGCATGAAGGCCAGTGTAAACTGCGAGCAGCGTCTTTAATGATGGACCTTTTCGCATTTACCGGCCCGGAGCCACTGCATCACCTCTGGCCCTGTTATGTAAGTTTGATCCGGTGAAAAATTATTGAGAATATAGCGAATCTGTTCTGTTGAGTATTTGATACTTAGTTCGGGTTAGTTTATTTTGGGTTGTTAGGCGAACGGCGTCATTGCTGACAGAACGCCTTGCTGACAGAACCTGTCTCTACCGTTTGAAGACTGCAAACCAGGTTATTCATTCCTGCGGCAGTCCCGTGAATGTACTCCGGCAGCCTGCAGTCAGGAATTTTGCTGCCATGCGCATTGCTGGCTATTCTCCAGCCTTCTCTGGCGACGAGAGTAATCTGGCACCGGTGTACCCTTGGGCGACGAAAACACGGGAGTGTCTCTGCCCGCGCACCTGGCTTTTTTTTTTTTAATCTGCTTCTTCTGCGCCACATGCTCTACCTTTAATCTTGCTGCTTAAGGGATGCTTGCGGCATGTGCTCTCCTGGGTTCTTCCTGCCTCTCATACATACCTAACAACTCTGGACAAAAGCAATTTTGGATACGAAAGTGTTTATGAACGCAATTTTTATCTTTTGTAAGATTTCATTATAACAATCAATATATCCACAGGTCTCACGTCGGCAGGTTTGCATTCTTTTTGCTAATAACGTTTTTGCTATCGTCAAAAACGCTCTCCTTTTAGTTTTCTATGACACGCTTAACTACTCGATGCGAGCGATGTTAACACTACAAAGCGAAGATTTTAGTGCATATCGCTAGAATGAATTAAAGTGGCTGTTGGGGAAAGGAAATGATGCAGTATCTGCCTCACATCTGAGTGAACACCTGAACCGCGCCGTAAGGGAAGAGATAAAGCAGGGACGGAGAGAAGAAAATATTTCCGTATCAGTACCCTACAGCTTCCAATATTCAAAATTTCTGTCCAAGAATGTTGGACATGTATCCGCAGGCGGCGAGCCAACAACAGAGGGCACCGGCGATCTCGAACTCATGTTCTCACTCAATTCTTTTGTAGTTGCAGACTCCTTAACTTCCCCCAAATTTCCTCGCGTCGGTCCTGCTTCCCAGGTGCGTACGAAGGAATGAGGCATTGCCGAAAGAAAGAACAGTGGGGCATTTTAATACCTTCCTACACCACAAATTAATTATTACATTATTAATTTGTAGAGGACGGAAGTAATTCATTGCATTACAAATTACTGGCAAAAGTTTATAAACTGTTCTTATTAGAACGAAAAAAGAGCGAACAATGGTGGAGGGAGCTTCATGGTGGTGCTTAGCCGGCGTTTCGACAAGATGGCTTGCTCTCGTCTAGGTAAAGCGTTTATCATTAATGGGGTATAATAGGCCCTTCGCACCTAGGAGCAAGCTCCGGTGTAGAACAAAGGTGTAAGGTGACAACTCAGGTAAAGGGATAAACGTGAAGTTTAAATGTGTTGACCAGCCGGCAAAGCTGCTGAAGAACAAAGATGTAATGCGACAAGTGGGGTAAGGGGATAAACGTGAAGTTTAAATGTGTTGACCAGCCGGGAAAGCTGCTGAAGAGGAATCGCTGGTTTGCCTCCAAAACTCTCATAAATGCTCCAGGCCAGCAGAACGAAATCCGAGGGGTGGGAGAGTGGAAAGATTGTGAACATGGACATGAAAAGATTGGATTATGGTTTATGGGTCTTTAGCGTCCCAAAGCGGCTGAGGCTATGAACGACGCCACAGTGAAGGGCTACGGAAATTTCGACCACCTGGGGTTCTTTAACGTGCACTGACATCGCACAGCACACGGGCCTCTAGAATTTCGCCTCCATCGAAATTCGGCCGCCGCGGCAGGGATCGAACCCGCGTTATTCGGCTCAGCAGCCGAGCGCCATAACCACTGAGCCACCGTCGCGGCTAGACTGTTTCCGCATGGGGAGCTGCGACAGATGGCCTGGTAGAACTCGTTGGGGTCACCTGAAAAACTAAAAGGGTGGTGGTGGTGGTGGTAAAACTATTCAATGCACTGGGGCGGGTTTTAGAGGAGAGTGGAGAGTTTCACCACTCCCGTGCCTGGGTGGTAGTCCTTATTCCGGGACACCATTGGCAGTAGCCGCTGCCCGCGCTCTTTGTACCAGAGCTTCCTGGGACTCCAGGTCCAAGCAGCCGGACAAGGTCGCCTCCCAGCCCTCTCTCGTTGGCTGATTTCCTCTCTTTATTCGCGAATTTTTCTGGCAGGCCCATACCATATGATATGCGTCTGCCACAACTCACAAAATTTACAGTACCCCGAAAAAGTTGGGTCTATGTGTTTTAGAATCGCAGGGCTGTTGGCGAAGCATCTTGGCCGCCTCCGGTAAGATCGTGCATGTTCCAAAATTTGGAATAACAGTCTTACGTCGCTTAGTACGAATTTTGCTTTTCTTCCTACACACACAAGCGCTATAGCAACTTCCTCCGCAGTCTTTATGTTGCGGCCCCGGATGGCTGCCGTGGAGACTGCAGCCCGTCGGCTAGAGTGCACAAGAAATAGGCTGAGTGCCGCGAACGCCCGCCGCTGCCCTTACTTTTGCGTGGCGCTCGGCTCATGGAAAGCTGGTGCGGGGGCGCTGCGGTCGAGGTGGATTGGGAAGCACCGGGTCCCAGTCGGAAAGAAGTGCCGATGGCCGCACGATTGTGATGCACCGTACGTTGTTTTTTGCGTGGAATTTCCTCACCGCGCGGCTGTGCTTGTGATGTGGTTAGTATGCCGACGGACCGGCATCGGTACTCCTATGCGCCTGGCTGTCGCACCGGCTACGCTGGTGTTAAGCCCACTAGGAAACTTTCTTTATTCGGCGTTCCTAAGGATGAAGCTCGTAGGAAGGTATGGGAAAAGAAGCTGCATCGTGCTGACAAACCGCTGGATGAAAAATTTGCTGTGTGTGAACTAAGTTTTGAGGAGCGCTATATTCTCCGTGAGTACGTGCATATGGTGGCCAGGAAAGAAGTTAGGATTCCTCGCGGAGTGCCGGCGCTTGCGAGTGATGCCATGCCGACAATACTGCCAAATGCCCCCAGTGCCGGCGCTTGCGAGTGATGCCATGCCGACAATACTGCCAAATGCCCCCAAGTACCTCATCAAGACAGCCCCGATCGAACGTGCATCTCGTAAACGGGAGGCGTTTGAACAGTTGCATGGTGCAAGACAGGAAAAGAAGAGGGAAGAGAGTCGATGCACTTTACGTGATGGGCTCGCCAAACATTGATGCGGGAAATTTGAATAATCTCAGCACTCCGTCGGCCACGTGGTCCGTACATCATTTTGGAAACTTCGAAGGAACCGTCTACGTGCTCACACACCTCGAGGCACGCACTGAAACGGTGCGCTCGGACAGGGTGGTCCTTTTTAGTCTCGATGAAATGCAGCATGTCTCCTTCAAGACATTTCTCGGGGGAAAATTGGTTTTCAAAGAATTGTAAAAACTCTGAGGGAAGCGGAAGAAGCACTCCTTCATGCCTCAGGTCTAGTTACGTGCCCTAGTGCTATTTATCCATCTGCAATTGTGATAGAGGACTTGACCAAATCGATTCTACAAAAAAAAACAGATGTCGAGCAGGGCACTTTCCCAGCAAAAAATGCATGGTGACAACAGCAAGGAAAGGTAGGTATTACTTCTTTTATAAACTATCAATTGCATGGACCTGCACATTATCTTCATGTATACCTCCGTAGGGGGCTCAAAAAGATGTGAAAGCTGCAAACATTGCCTCCTGTTATAGAGATCAAATCGTACAATTATAGTGCCTTTCCCGCCTAGAGACAGATGCACTGGTTCAGTTAATTTATTAGCGGTCCCTTGTTGCAGCATATTTGTTTCCTAACAAGATGGCACTTGCATCTTCTTCCAGGAGTGCCCTACCTACCCTGTCGCTGCCTGCGAAAAGTTCTCCTCCCGAGATTCTCCTGGCTGAAGAGCCATCGACGCAAACGGGTTAAAACAGTTTCCCAGAAGCTGAGGTCGACTTTGCAAAACCACCGGCGGCTTTCCAAAAAGGTGCTGAGTCAAAAGGCCAAATTGAAAGCATGCGAGCCCAGAATGCTGTAGTGGAAGAAGATGTACTCAAGGAGAAAAATCTCTAAATTACCACCGAAGCAGCAGGAGACCGTGCGGCATTGTTTTGATGCATCAAGAACAAAAAGCCCCAATGGACTGCACTTCACAAATCAATGGATGTTTGAGTGCATTTTGATGAACATGAAGAGTCCAATGCTGCACAGACATATTAGAAGACATAACATCGTTGTTCTTCCTGGCGGTGCGACACTTAGGAAGCACACTGCTTCGTACAGGAATGGATTCGCTTTTTGCAGCAAAGTTCTCGAAACGCTGAAGCAAAAAACAAGCACTGTGGACAAATTCAACCGTCATTGTGGCATCTTAATCGACGAGATGAAACTTTCCGACCATCTTTCTGTGGAGAAATGTGTACGGCTGCAAGGCTTTGTAAACTGGTCAGTTTACTCGTCCCGAATATGCACACCATCCGTGTAGCCATGGTGTCTGTCTATTTTGTCCAGGAAACATTCAATCTTGACAAAGACAACGCACCTTGAAGGCGATGCCAACGTTAAACACCAGCCACCTTGACCCGAATGGTTTCGAAACAAATGAGAGTTTCACTGGCTTTCCAACGTTTTGCGACTTGGTTCTGCGGGGCCTGCACCACTACTAGGATAAACTCGAGGCAAGTTAAAGAAAGGGGGCTATCGATGGAACGGAATCATTCTTCAGGTAGTGAAATATTTAGATTCCGTGTGCCATCCAGTAGCCTTACAGGGATTTTCGAATCAATTTCTTCTGATCGCTGTAGTAATCTTTTTTTCCCAGGATGATGAATCAACTCATTAAATCCATGACATCACGGTTCAGGTCGGAAGCCCTTTGGCCGCACTCACATGTTACTTCTGTGCTCTCGGGCTTCTTCGACTACATCCCCAAGTGGGAGCAGCACACTATCGACAGTTGAGAATTCTTGAGCAAGCCAACAGCTACCGGCCTGAGGGTTATTATTTCTAGAGTGCTCTGCTTGCTCAAATCTATGTCACCAAGGAACTTGGTTACCAATATCTAATGATGTCGACACTCAGCCAAGATCCCTTTGAGAACTTGTTTGGTGCTGTTCGCCAGTCATCAGGGTGTAATGATCACCCAACCCTTGAGCAATTCTAGATTTCTGTTAACAGTCTAAGCTTCTACAGCCTAGCCGAACCAGTTCATGGCACAATTTTTGAAGCATTGGTACTGACATCACTTCTTGACACGACAGATGCACACTGTAGTGAGGATACAAACATGCTTAAAGCAATATATGGGCATATTTCTGAAGGTAATCTCACCAGGGCTGAAAGTGCTGCCTGTGAGTGTCTCCCCACTGAGCACTCCAGCCTTGTCACAAGAGGCAGTGATGCCCACTTAGTACATTATATGGCTGGACATGTTAGCAGAAAATGTGTGAAAAAGTCTGGCCGTGAACTTGTTCTCTTCTTGTAGCTACAGCAGAGGGCAAAAGAAGTGAATGCTCTGGGTTGACACTTTTCTCTGATAAAGGTGGTTTGCTCTAGCCGTCAAAGCAGCTGTTTTACTTTGTAAGCCACTTGGAAAGTGCACTCACTGACTGCTTCAGTGTGAATAAGCTTCACTCTGCAAGCATTTTAGATGTGTTTGCTCTGGTTAAGGCTGAAGAATGGAGTCTTGGCTGCATTCTGGATGAGGCTGAAGTGAATGCCGGCATAGTGAAATTTTATATTGTCACCCGCTTGCACTTCTTCGTGAAGGGAATAAATAAGGCCGAAAAAGAGTGGCGCAAGATACTACAGCACCTGAAAATACGTAGGTGTGTGTAACTTCGTTTGTTGTTTTGTTTACCATTCAGGCTGCCACATTGCTTTTGTATTTTTACCCATGCACATTCTTTCAGAGAATTGTTAATGCTGTCAACTGTTTTATGCGCAATGTATGATATCCCATTTTCTTTCCCAGGTCTCTTATCTTGCAATGGAAAATCTTCTGCATTTTAAACATTCTGAAATGTAATTACTCACTCTATTGTAACAAAATGCTTCTTTGTGGTACTTTAGGTGTGTTTTTTACACATGCTGATGTTATGTTGAAAAATACACATGCTGTTTGTGGTGTTCATTGGTTTGCTTATGCTTTGTGAAACAGTCAATAAAAATGGAGTTCTGTGATTGAATTTAATGAATGTTTTCAGTTGAATTAGCATAAATATTTATTAAAACAATAAATTCGGCCTCCATATTAGGCCTTTGAGAAAGTGTAAAGGTTGGTGACGGAAACGTAAAACTAATTAAGCCACCGCATTAAGAGAGCACCAACATCTTACAAGGTTTGATGCGGTCGGAATGAGATGTTACGTGGTTTCACGCGTTACTTCACGCTCGACACTAGGCTTAAATTGTATTGGACTCAGTGCTGTACACTGGCGTAACAAAGAAGGCGACGGTCGAGTAAATTCCAGCTTCTACAGTTCCGACGGAACGCCTGTCATTGCTGGACTTTCGGCGCATTCCATTTTCAACATGATGCCGTTATCGATACAGACTTGTCTAGGTGATCACCGTGGTCGGAACAAGTTAGGAGTAGTGATTACGCAGCGCGTAATCCGTCCCCGCAGCAGACGCTCCGACCAAGCAATTCCCTCGACAATAATTGATTGCATCTCGGGCACATTTAGCCTGTTACCATGCAGACTGTTATTTAAAGTATATCCATGCAAATTTTCGTCCGTACTTATTTAAACTGTGCTATAATAAAAGTAATAATACATGGCACGACATAATAAGAAAGGCGACAGCCGTGTAAACCAGGGTAGCATGGCGCACGACCTACTACGTAGCCGACATAAAACAAATTGCCAGTCCTTGTAGCTTCCGCTTCCTACACACATTAAATTCAAACTTGCGTTTGCAACAAGACTCGTCTGGGTTGCCACTACGGTTAAACCAAGAAGAAAGACTGCGCGTAGACGCGTAACTTTTGTCACCGTAGCAGACGCTCCAGCCAAGCAGCACCCATGACAGTAGTTAGGTGACAACCGGAGACACTTAGCCGATTAGCGCGCCGAACCGCTCATCGTTTGATTTGACAATGTCATTGTAAACTTACGTCCTTTATGTACAACCTAGTTTGCCACCGCAACTCTACCAAAACGCACTAATACGTGCGACGCCGCAGGCTGCAAGGTCGGCTGCACCAAGCCAGGTTGCTCGCAGCGCCTTCTATTCGTTCCATATGCCGCGCCTCGAAAACGCCGCCACGCTCGGGCCACTCAACCTACAGGCATTTCTAGTACACTCCACCTCGGCCGTTCACGACCGAATTAAGCTACTGCCACCCGCCGCATCAACATACGCTGCGTCCACTTTCTCGATATTACCGAACCTCACCTATAGAGCCTCGGCTCACTTGGCCCTGTGTTCTACATTGAACTCCGGGTGCATATTTTTCGGTAAGGGGGGTCCACCAAGGCGTTCCTTTTTTCTTTGTTGAATTCAACTTTCATTTCAATCCCTCTTCCGGGATTTATTCCCACTTTTGCTAGTAAACCCTGCCTGTTTCCGTTGTGCTGAGTCTCTCAATTTGAGAGGCGCGCACCGCCTCCACTACTTCTATTCACGTGTTACGTACCCCTAACCCAAGCAGTCTCTCTATCGAGGTACCCATGGGTAGCTCTAGTGGCTCTTTAATACATTTTCGAATGAGAGTATCTATTTCCTCTCCTTTCTCAGGCTTTTAAATCTAAGTAGGGCGTCGCGTAACTAATTCTACTAATTACGTACGCCTGTATTAGCCTCCGCAAGTTCTTCTCTTTCATTCCCCTACCTTTCAACGCGATTCGTCTTATGATCGAGGCCTGCAGTACGCATCGCGTATTGCTCCAACTTGGTAAGGACCTCCCCGTTGTAGCCATGGGATTGGATTATTAAACCCAAAATCTTTATTTTATGCACATTTAGCTTAGCACACGCATGTCCGCCACCTTAATTTTAATATCCCCGCGTTCTTTACATCGGCGGTGTGTAGGATTTTATGCAAAAAGTTGTGACTTGCGGTGAACACGCGAGGCCTGCTCGTGCCCCCCCCCCCCTTCCACCGGATACGGGCCGGTGTGGTTTCGGCTACTAGGCTTTGTTCCGATGCAACGCCAGCGGTGGGGATGGGCTTGCCGGAACCCGTCCTCTGGGGATGCAAAACCCCATGGGAGTGGCAGCGACTCCCAGGCGACTGTGTGGGCCAGTCGCGCACGTGAGGTCCGGTGCCAGTGCGGAGGCATGCCTGGTTTCACAATCAGGTTGGACTCAAGGAATTTGGCTCGAAAAGCGCTCGAAAATCAAAAGGCCTCTGCACGCGGGGGCGTGCGCGGCTACCGGCTGGCGCGTCGGTTTCTGTTCACGGAGAGGCCAGGTCCGCGCGGGGGTTTTCAGCAGAAGGGCTCCTCCGGAGCGATGTCCTCGGGGAAGCAGCCAGGGATGGCTGACCGCGGGGCCGTGAGGCCGGAGCGCGGGACGCCGAGGTACAGGGGACCTTAGTACGACCAATGCGAAAACCGTCGGAGTTTTGGAGTAGCGGTGGAGTAGGCCCGGGTTATCTCACCCTCGGCCAGGTTCTTGGCTTGTGGCCTGGTCAGCCCGGCCCTGAACACTCCCTCCTCAGTAGGTGTGGAGCAAGCTAGGGGAGGAAATAAGTGCAAGAAGCACAGGTGGTACCCCGGGAAGCTAATTCCATTGGCTGGATCCACCACACATACTTCCGGAGTCTGAAAAACCGCGAAAAGCACTTGACGGTTAGTAGCTGGGCAGCGTTTCGCAAGTCCGAACCGGACCCCTAAAGTCGTGGAGGAGCCCGAGGCAGCTGCCTCTGTTAGGATTCCCGCTCCGGGTCGGAGCTGTTGCGTCGTTGGGTGGTCTGGCATCCCGTGAGTGGAGCCGCACCATTGGTCAACATCGACGCCCTCCCTGTCCTGACCAGACAGGAGTCGAGCAATGATAAAATGAGGGTCAATGTCTCGCTGTCCCCAGTTCCCATCCCATTACCCACAACCCTTCCCTCATTCCCATTCCCACAACCTATGTCCCACCCCCTCCGCTACGTCCCAGGGAAGATCAGGGGAGTCTCCCCCGACCCGCACCCCCGGCTGTGGGTCGCTTAGTAGCATTCCCCCCTCATTTTTCTTATTTTCCCACCTACGGGTGGCAAAAGCACAACATTGCCTTCGGGCCTTTTCATCTATATTACGATTGGGTTAAGCCTGTTATACTTAAGTGGCACAGGCAGGGGCCTATTGGTTTACATTCTTTTTTGGCTGCCCCACCCTATTTTTGTTGTGGCCTGTCTACACGCGATACATTACTGGAGCGGGGCGTCCTTGCTTCTTTCGGACTCATTTACTCTATATGTTTTGGCCTGTAACCGCTCTTCCGTGTGTGCATCACTCCCTCGGTTGACTCAGAGATTTTTATCGTCCGCGTGCATGCTGAAATTTATCCCTGCTAGCTCATCTAATGTGCTCGGGAGGCCTCTCATTGCCACGTCGAATAGAAACGGCAACAATACCGATTCCTGCGGCGTGCCCATGCTTCCCAGGTCAAAAGGGGGGGGGGGGGATAATTCTAAGCTTTGGAATGTCATACAGGCTTTCTTGCCCCATGGGAAGTCCTTGATATCTTCGTAAATTCTCTTCCCCACTCACAGCTCGTGTAGCCCATGGAGGATCGCGTCATGTTTTAAAAACGCTTTTGTGAGGCCTAGTCCCAAAATTACTTTCGCGTCTCTGGAGCGCGAGTCTATGATGTTCTGTTTAAGTGGAAGCATCACGTCCTGCGTGCACAAGTGTGGCCGGAAACCGACCATCTCGTGCGGCCACAGGTTGCTTTGCTGCATGAAGCCCGTCAGACTTGCTTGCACGACGTGCTCTATCGATTTCCCTACGCATGACGTAAGGGAAATTGGCCTTAGGTTGTCTAGCTGCAGGGGTTTTCCCGACTTCGGTAAGAGTATAATGTTGGCTGTCTTCCATTGTTCTGGAAGCTTACCTTAATTCCGAACTTCTCCAATATATTCTGTTAAGAGTCTAATTATTCATCACCTAAATTTCTTAGCATCTTATTGCACACATCAGCATCACGGAGGAACAGGTTGACTTTGCTCTCCTCAGGAGAGACGACGGATGCCTCGTGGCTAGCAGTGCGGTTAGAATTAAAATTTTATGTAACGGCCGGTATGTTTCGTCGCGACCAACATATTCTTTTGGGGCGATCGGCCGCTTTCATGGGGGCCTGCCAGTACCCAGAACGTAAATCGAGGGACGAAAAGAGCTCCGCCCCTTGCAAACAGCCCAGAGCGTCGTCTATGCGTGGAAGGGGATAGACATCCTTGCGCGTAATCTTATTAAGGCGGCGGTAATCGACAGAGAAGCGTATGACGCCATCTTTATTTTTCACACGGACAACAGGCGATGCCAAAGGGCTACTTGAGGGCTGAATGACGCCGTTTTGAAGCATTTGGTACACCTGCTCTGTAATAGGCTAATGCTCGGTTGGAGACACACGATAGGGGCGCGGTCACACCGGCGCGTGGGCACCAGTGTGGATGCGGTGGGTGACGATGGAAGTTCGGCTCAAGGCGCTTTGGTGAGCATCGAAGGAAAAGCGAAATTGATGAAGGTGGGCGAGAAGCTGTGTTCTTTGCGGCGGGGGAAGATCGGCGTCGATGGAGCGCAAGAGCAATGAAATAGAAGAGGGTCAGGCGTAGAGGCATGCAGGTGGCCTGAGCGCGTTCAGGGCGAGGGGCGGCGTATAGTCGGCCTCCTCGCGGGTGAGCAGAGATGCGATGGGCTACACACTGCCGAGGCATTCAGCAACGCGCAGAGCGGTAGGGCAGGAAAACGGGTTAGAGACTAAAAGTCGTCACCGTTAGAATTGCAAGAAAGGCGAACAAGAAAGGGTGAGCATGGGGGAATGTCGATGTCTTCGGCGGCGAGGGCTTTAACACATGCAACAGAAGGAGTAGCGTCCAGCAAAGGATTGGGCAGAGAAGAGAACCCGACTTCCGCTCGAGCACAATCGATGATAGCTTTTGGTGGCAGAGGAGATCCCAGCCCAGAATAACAGGATGGGAACCGGAAGGCAGCACGACGAATCCCATCGTGTAGAGGGAGTCCTGAATCAGAACTCGAGCAGTATACGTTGCGGACGACCAAGACAGAAATGCCCTCGACAGAAATTTCGATCGGATTAGCAGGGGACATGCGAGGCCTCTGAAAGTTCGACGGGAACGCAGTTCTCGCCTCAGGAACTGCGGCACCCAGTTTTCCTCCTGAATAGTATTGGGGCGACGTCGCATAGGAGAAATGGAGCGGCGCCTCGGTGAAGGTTAACGGATCTAGAAAGGGCCGAACGGTCAGGAGAAAAAGGACGACTTGGCGGCGACTCAGCAGGCCCGGAGTACTGACTTGTGGAAGGCAACTACGCGGGAGCTTGCGGAGGTGGTGCGTAGACTGGGAGACGACGACGGCAAAGCCGGGCCACATGACCAGGCAAGCCGCAATTGTAGCAGATGGGCCAGTTGTCGATGGTGCGCCAGGGATTGCTGACTCGCGAAGCCGGCGGAAGAGGAGCCGCCGCTCGCGCAGGTATTGGAGGCAAAGGATAGGTAGGCGGTCGAGGTCTGGCGACGACGTCGGCGTATGTCAGTGGAGCGGCGACAGGTGGTGGCGGATGGGCGGGTGGAAGAGCCTCGGCAACCTGCTCTTGGATGGCGTGTTGAAGAGCCGGAACAAATACGGAGCTCGCTCTGTAGGGCTCGGCAGAAGAGATAGCTGACGCGCCACTTCTTCCCAAGCAAAGTCTTTGATCTGTAGCAGCAGCGATGAGGTGTCAGGTGCTGGTGTCAGTCCAGCAAGCGACTCAACCTGTCGAGGGTGCTGTCGAGTCGGGAGCCTCTGCTTCCGCAGCTCCTCGAAGCTTTGGCAGAGGGTGACGACTTCAGCAACGGTGCGCAAGTCGCGCGCTACCAGCATCTGAAAGGCGTCGTCGTCAACACCCTTCAAAATGTGTTTAATCTTGTCAGCTTCCGACATATTGAGGTTGACACGCTTGCATAGGTCAAGCACATCTTCGATGTAACTTGTGAAACATTCGCCGGCCTGCTGAGGCCGTTCGCGCAAGCGTTGTTCGGCGCGGAGTTTCCGGACAGCAGGACGACCGAACACTTCGGAGAAGGTTGTCTTGAAAGCAGCCCAAGTTCTGATGTGCACCTCGTGGTTCCGATACCGCAGGTTAGCCACGCCGGTGAGATAAAAAATTACGTTATTTAGTTTTCTCGCATCGTCCCATTGGTTGTAAAGGCTCACGTGAGCCAATCTTCGACATCCTGCTCATCGTTCCCGCTGAAGATGGACGGGTCCCGTTGGCGAAGGGAGCCGGCGCAGGTAACAGCTGGGCCCACTTGCATGGCTTGATGTTGAACGTTGTGATGACCCCCATAATGCGCAGGTCCACACGGGACGGAGAGGCAAAGAGACACCGTATGGCTCAGTTTAAACAAACAGGTATATTCAATAATTACACATGATTAAGATTATACATCAGAGGCTGGGGCGTCCGAGCTTACGTGCCGACGACTTCATGGGGGCGATGGAGTGGCTCCGGAGTTGGGCTCGAGCGGTTGCTGGCAGAAGCTGCACGCCGTCGGGCTTCGGCGCTGAAGGCCCTCTTGGCGAACGATGTCGTCCTGAGCGTGCTTCTTCCGTACTGCTTCTCGATTTTTATATCCTCTTCTCCACACTCCCTAGGGTGAGGACGCCCACCCCGGAGGGGAAGGAGGGGGGCTAGGGCTTTCACTTGGGCGCACAAACATACCACCGCACTTATTGTCTCGCCCCCCTCACGTGTTGAGTCCGAGGGAAAGAAGGTTGTCTTCGCGGTAGCGCATAGCGTCGGCTGTGGTACGGCGCGCTCTGGCCCGCTGACAGTTCCCGCGGGTCACCGGCCTCCATTCTTCATCCATCAACTGACACTCGCTCCTCAAGGTAAGGCGCGCTCTGGATCGCTGACAGTTCCCTTGTCCTGGAATGTGCCCGGGAGGGCCGCCCCTGGAACCGCCACGCCAATTGGGGAGGATAAAGCCTGTTTCCCCGCGGCGGCGGCGGCGGGTCCGGTTGGGTCCGATTGGGGCTTAGACCCCTTCGTTCTGGTTGTCACTCTCAACGAGCATGGCTGGGTAATTGATGATGCCTGTCATCTGGGTCTCCGTCTACGCCGCGCCGTCGAACGTGGAACCTCGTAGCACACACAAGGAATGTACCTCGTAGCACACACAAGGAATGTACCTCGTAGCACACACAAGGAATGTACCTCGTAGCACACAAGGAATGTCACACTCGCTCACCCTCCAGAAGAATGTTCTCCGAACATTTGAGTCCCTGCAGCTCCCCTTGTCTTTCTGAATCGCCTCGCACAGTGCGTCCGACAAAACACTTTTCGCTGCACTCAACACCACTGCACAACACCATATGCCTCCGCTGTCATAACTGGCGTCTCCAGGGGCAGCACTGATCTTCTTTTACAGATAAACATGAAACTCAGCACCCAAGCCTCTCCTTTCTAGTCCAAACTGGACGAAATAAATTTACCACAGTTACAAAGGAGCTCCCACTTCTAGCACGATCACGGCACAGACAAAAATATAGATAACGAAAGGAAGTAGGGCAGGTTCTGCATGCGCTCCGCATGCTCTCCTGTGAAGGTGTTACTTAATGACAGAAAGGTTTAACTACTAACTCCGATAACTTAACACATACGCATATAGCAATGTTATGAGCTGCGGCATTACACAATTCTGACCAGTTCACAACTCCGCTCTGTTTACACCATTAGTCCGACTTAGCTTTCCGATTTCGCAGCGGATATCGGCCTTCATGAGTCATACTAAGTAAGTCTGTGACCCTTTGTCTGCTTTGGGACTCGCGAGGGCTCGTGGCAGGAGCCTCTCCTGGCGTTATCTGCGCGGCAACCTCGCGCGCTTCTTCTTCTAGCAATGCATGAAGTAAATCCGGTGGCATTCCGGCCGTCACCTCTGGCGCCTGCCGAACAAATGCAGGAGAGGGCGTTTCTTGCGAACTATCTGCGCGCTCCGCTTCACTTCTGTCCCCATCAAAATCCGCGCTTTCCCTTTCCTCATTTCGTGAATACTGAACCGGTGCCGACTTGAGGCGATTTGCGTGTATCCTTATCAAGCGCCGGTTCACGTCTCGGACTCTGAAGTTTACCGGAGAAAGCTTCTCGACAACCTCGCACGGTCCTCTCCACTTCGTCTGGAACTTACGAGCTAGCCCAATCTGCCTTTGGCAGTTTTCAATGTACACGCTGTCCCCCACATTAAACGGCGCGTCTCTAGCACTGCGATCGTGCACCTCCTTCCTGCGCTTCGCCGCTTTCTTTAAGGCCTCCTTTGCGATGTCCCTCGCCACTTGCAAGCGCGATTCTAGCTCCACCTTATAGTCGTCCAGTGAAGCGTATGGGACACGACGGGGGCCCTCTGGCACTTCACTAGGCTGGTCCGGGTCTCGGCCGTAGAGAAGAAAGAATGGCGATTCGCCCGTGCTCTCGTGTGCTGCGGAATTGTAGGCAAACATTGCATACGGGAGCCACAAGTCCCAGTCCCGCTGGTCGCGCGAAACAAAATGCGACAGGAACCCGGCCACGGTTTGGTTCAGTCGCTCCACCGCGCCGTTGCAAGCCGGATGGTACGGTGTTGTCTGTTTCTTAGCGATTTTAAGCAGCTCGCAAACTCTCCTCATTAGCTGCGACACGAAGTTCGTTCCCCGATCTGTCAAGAGTTGCCTCGGGGGTCCATGTCGGAGCACGATCTGTTCGACAAATGCTCTTGCAACCGTGTCTGCCTTCTGATCTGGGAGTGCTACCGCTTCCGCGTATTTTGAAAGGTGGTCGACAAATACTAAAATGTACTTGTTTCCGGAAGTGGTCGTGGGCAATGGGCCCATTATGTCCATACCTGTCCGCTCGAAGAGAGCCGAAACCTCAGAGAACGGCTGAATTGGAGCTGGTCTTCGTCCCTTGGGTGTTTTTCTTTCGAGACAGGAATGACACTTCGCACAGTAGTCTCTAACATCCTATCGCATGCCACTCCAAAAGTACAAACGCTCCACACGCCTGCGTGTCTTCGCTACGCCAAAATTACCGGCGCATGGCGCATCGTGAAACGCACGAAGAACCCTTTCTGTCCACGACCGAGGTATGACGACTCTCTCCCAAGCGGTTTTCTCTAATCTCCCTTTCCTGGTTGGCCTCGTGCGCCGACACAGGGTGCCGTCTTTGTCAATGAAATAACCTAGCTGTTCGGGGTGAGACCGTGCGCCCTCTAAGCTTTCGATTATTCGCTTCAGGTCAGGATCTTTGCACTGCTCTGTGCGTAATTCGGCGGGGTCGACTACGGGGACAAACTCATCTATAGCTGCCACGGCAGCTGTGCGGCTGAGTGCATCAGCATTCAGATGTGTCTTTCCTGACTTGTGCTCAACTTCAAAGCAGTATTCCTGCAGGTGTAGATTCCATCTAGCGAGTCGCGAGCTAGGGTCCCTGACACTCATCACCCATTTCAGAGGATGGCACTCTGTGACTAGCTTGAATTTGCGGCCGTAAAGGTAGCATCTGAAGTGCTTTACTGCCCAGACAACGGCGAGGCACTCCCTTTCCGTAGCTCCGTACTTTTGCTCTGTGGGGCTCAGCTGTCGGCTAGCAAAAGCAACGGGATGTTCTTGGCCCTCGATAACCTGAGATAGCACGGCACCAACTGCGAACTTTGACGCATCTGTGGCCATAACGAAGGGCAAACAAAAATCCGGGTGGCGCAACAGCGGTGCACTCATTAGCTTCCTTTTCAGGGCCCCAAAAGCATTCTCCGCGTTTTCGTCCCAGCGAAAGGCGACATTTTTGGCTGTTAAGGCGGTGAGCGGCTTAGCGAGCTTGGCGAACTCCTCTATGTGCCTTCGGTAGTAACCGATCAGGCCGAGAAACTGCCGGACCTGGCGGACGCTAGTCGGGGATGGAAAATCCGAGACACACCTTAGTTTCTCAGGGTCTGGTCGCACGCCGTCAGCTGAAACAACGTACCCGAGGTATTTCACCTCGTTTTTGAGGAATTGGCACTTAGAGGGCTTCAGCTTGAGACCCGCTCCTCTTAGTCGCACCAAAACCTGCTCAATATCGCGCAAATGGTTCTCAAAACTGTCACTGTATATGATAATGTCATCCATATACACGAAGCACAGCCTCCCCAGAAGACCTGCCAGGATAACATCAGCGGTTCTCTGCCAGACAGCAGGGCTGTTGGCCAGACCCATCGGCATTCTTTTCCATTCATAGTGCCCTGAGGGCGTGTTGAATGCCGTTTTCTCGGCATCTGCCAGATCCATTGCTATCTGCCAGAATCCCGCCGCCATGTCCACTACCGTGAAGTACCTGGCAGAGCCCAGCTGAGAAAGCGTCTCCTGTATATTGGGGATGAGGTATGGATCGATGCGAGTTACGGCATTTAGTTTGCGGTAGTCCACTACCAATCGATACGAGCCATCTGGCTTTTCCACCAATAGTGCTGGTGCTCCCCAGGGTGACTTTGAGTGTTCGACAATGCCGCGATCAATCAGGTCCTGCACCTGCCGCTCCATCTCCTCACGTTGGGAGTAAGGAATCCTGTACGCACGCTGGTAAACGGGCGATGAAGTGCCGGTTTCTATCCTGTGCTTTATAACGCCACAGCAGCCCAAATCCAGGTTGGACGCGGCGAATACCTCCGAGTAGTCGTTCAGCAAACCAGCCAGAGCCTCCCTCTCCCTGGATTTTACGTGAGAAAGATCGAACGACACCTTTGGAGCAGCCGAAGGACTAGCATGCTCTACAGTTGCGAGTACCGTATCGCTGGGCTCACGTTGCTCTATCGCAGAGGTGAAGAAAGCCAATGTTTTGTTCTTGGGAAGGCTCAGTGGCTGCTGGCTACAGTTAACCACCCGTAGGGGCACTCTGTGGGCGTCATTAACTGTCACGAGGCACGCGGCTGCCTTCAGGCCATTGCTGAGAGAGTCGACCGGCTCAAGCACTCCCACGGCGCCGCTCTCTACATCTGAAGGCACAAACGCGTACAAAATGTGCTCCGACCAAGGAAGGACGACCGCCTCCTCGACCAGCCGGACGGCAACCCGCGAATATACCTTCTCCAATGATCCCACTGTTTGACGGGTGTCAATATCGGTAATGCGAATCTCAGCCCCTCTCCTGTTCAAAAACGGAACTTTTGAGCCGCCCGCATTAACCTCTTCCTCAGAGAATGAGACTACTACCTTCCCTTTTCTCAAAAAATCCTGCCCTAATATACCTGACACTCCGTTTGGCAGAGACACCGTGTCCGGGCATACGTAGCAGGGGTGCTCCAATGCAATTCCGCCGAGAGAGAAGTGTAACCGGTAGAGTCCACTTATGCCAAGAGGATCCCCCGTTATGCCTACAAATTTGGTTGCCATACCACCAGACGCTTCCAACACCTCGCGGTCCCCCTTCCTTCGAAGCGTGTTAAAACTGCTCTCCTTAAGCAATGTCACCTTTGACCCCGTATCTATCAACAATTCCATACAACAACCATTTAACTTGCAACGCACAACAGGGCATGCCTCGTCGGCCACACAAACTACCACCACCTCATCATCTACTGCTCCCTCCCCACGCTCCTCAGGCTGGGGAGGACTATCTAGTTTTTTGTCTCGGTATCTGGAGCCCCGCTGTAGGCTTGCTTAGGGCGTGTCTCGCCTGCTTCTCTTTGTGGCTCCCCACGGCGCACGTTTTGGCAGAACCTGGCGATGTGTCCGCGACCCTGGCCAGCGAAGCATACGATTTCTTCAAAATCTCGCATACCGCGCCTGTAGCTTTGTGGCGGTCTCCGGTTTCCAGCGAATGGGCGCTGTTGAGCGCGCGCTTCAACCTGGCATTCTACCTGCTGAGATAGCAGCTGTTCTAAGCGATCTAACCGCTCTGTCAAGAGAGCAACCTCAGGGTTGAGCACCGCTCTCTCTATGACGCGTACTCTCTCTGCGGCTGTCGTTAACGCCTCATTTTGTTCCTCATCCAATGCGGCCTCCACGGCTTGGTCGAAATTGCTCGGCTTGCGCGAGAGCACGAACCGGCGCACGGGTTCTTGCAGACCAGCCACGAACAAAGCGGTCATTTCCTCTTTAAGTATATCCTCCGCGTATTTCTTCTTAAGCTGGTCTCCTTCCTCCTCCCTGCTTAACGTATCGCGCGCTAAGCGCTGAAGCCGCGACGCAAACGTTCGCACGTCCTCCCCTACCATCTGTCCGGCGTCACGGAACCTCTGTACTCGCACGTGACGTGGTTCAGTGTCAAAATGCTCAAACGCGAGCTTCTTAAATTCCGCAAATGATTTTGTGGATTTTACTTTTTCGTCTCGCCATGCAAAATCATGAGCAGCTCCTGCCATCTTACACCTCGCCATTCCCAGCATTTGAGCATCGGACCATCCCCCCATTTTCCCAATCTCTTCTAGCATGGAAAAGAAATCGCAGATTGGAACCCCTGTCTTATCTCCCGTAAACGTCGGAATGACGCTTCCTAATGCCAGCATGCTTGCTCCGAGCGACGGCTGTGGAGTGGGAGCTCCCTCAGATAAAGACTTTTTTTTTTCAAGCCCTCCGGTGCCTCAAGCCTCTCAAATGGGCGTAAAAGTCCCACAATCAGTCCCGTGATTCCCTTTTGATTACAATTTTGAAGTCATGAATGTCGCAGCATTCAGAGGACATTTGCTTTTGAGACCCCACTTCTGACACCAGTGTGATGACCCCCATAATGCGCAGGTCCACACGGGACGGAGAGGCAAAGAGACACCGTATGGCTCAGTTTAAACAAACAGGTATATTCAATAATTACACATGATTAAGATTATACATCAGAGGCTGGGGCGTCCGAGCTTACGTGCCGACGACTTCATGGGGGCGATGGAGTGGCTCCGGAGTTGGGCTCGAGCGGTTGCTGGCAGAAGCTGCACGCCGTCGGGCTTCGGCGCTGAAGGCCCTCTTGGCGAACGATGTCGTCCTGAGCGTGCTTCTTCCGTACTGCTTCTCGATTTTTATATCCTCTTCTCCACACTCCCTAGGGTTAGGACGTCCACGCCGGAGGGGAAGGAGGGGGGCTAGGGCTTTCACTTGGGCGCACAAACATACCACCGCACTTATTGTCTCGCCCCCCTCACGTGTTGAGTCCGAGGGAAAGAAGGTTGTCTTCGCGGTAGCGCATAGCGTCGGCTGTGGTACGGCGCGCTCTGGCCCGCTGACAGTTCCCGCGGGTCACCGGCCTCCATTCTTCATCCATCAACTGACACTCGCTCCTCAAGGTAAGGCGCGCTCTGGATCGCTGACAGTTCCCTTGTCCTGGAATGTGCCCGGGAGGGCCGCCCCTGGAACCGCCACGCCAATTGGGGAGGATAAAGCCTGTTTCCCCGCGGCGGCGGCGGCGGGTCCGGTTGGGTCCGGTTGGGCTTAGACCCCTTCGTTCTGGTTGTCACTCTCAACGAGCATGGCTGGGTAATTGATGATGCCTGTCATCTGGGTCTCCGTCTACGCCGCGCCGTCGAACGTGGAACCTCGTAGCACACACAAGGAATGTACCTCGTAGCACAGACAAGGAATGTACCTCGTAGCACACACAAGGAATGTACCTCGTAGCACACAAGGAATGTCACAACGTCGTGAGGCATCGCAGGTGGCGGGAGAGTACGGTTGCGCAATTCCAGGGCTGTAACCCAGCACCTCCACCAAATGTAAGGCGGGGGTTTATTAAAACGTACGTATAGCGTAAGTACAGCGTAAGGAAATCCAACAATAAGCCTAAACGCCCGGGCGCAAATTACACAATCACAAGCAATAATTTAAATTAGCCGGATTTCGATGAAGGCGAAATTCCAGAGGCCCGTGTACAGTGTGATGTCACTGCACGTTAAAGAACCCAAGGCAGCCGAAATTTCCGGACCTCTTAACTACGGCGTTCATCATAGCCTGAGTCGCTTTGGGACGATAAAACCCCGCAAACCAAACTAATTTAAATTATTTTCAATTTATTTCGAGATAAACATTATATTGCGGTCAGGTTTAATTGGGCTTTTTTTAAACCCCTAAAATCTATTTGCAGGACGCCGGAACGGCTCTGCAACGCTCAGGCTATTTCGCTAAGAAATAGCGCTGAACGAGATGCTGACACAATAAAAAAAACGCTGCGACTGAAATGTGTTTTCATCAAATTTATTTATCGTCATTCACATTACTGGCTGCATTTTCCTGCTTTCATCAAAGTTCACCAATGAGCCAACAGGTGTCTTCAACTAAGCAAACTTTCGGAGCTTTCATCCCATATTCATAAATTCCTGCCGTACTGGTTCGAAGGTTACCTTTCAGGCGTTCTCTGCGTAAAAGAACGTGCCTCCAAATGCGTTACCAGCGTCCAAATTCGCTGCAAAATCTCCCAACTCGAATTTGTTCCTTCGCTTCGGCGCAATGTCGTCGCTCGACACCCACTTGCCACTTTGGCAGTACGCCAAAAACACGTAGCGATGGGGTCCCGTTCCCTCAGGCGGGCTCGGACCGCTGTAAGGCACCGCCTCTTCGCCTTCGTGCAGCCTCTCCGTGCTGTTGGCGTTGAGCACCATCCAATGTACCCTGCTGCGTTCCGTGGGCTGCTCGCGACTTGGCACGTCAGGGTCAACCATGACCAGCGCGAACGGTGGCATGCAGTTGACGGCACCTTTCAAGCTGACCTCTGGGGCTTCCGATGTAGCGGTGGGCATGACCATAGTGTCCTGGGCCACCGTCATGTCCCCGTACCTCACTTTGAGCTCGCCGTAAATTGTATCGGGCAAAGAGAGGTCGTACGCCAGCTCCGATGTCTTCCACACATCCTCGGAGACCGGCTTCAACCAGGTGTCATCCTCAGAGTTCAACCCCTGCCTGGATTTCGACGGGGGCTCAGGCTTGCTGCTAGGCGCCTCTGCTTCTGTACCGCTCCACAATGTCAACAGGAGCAGAGTCGACGGCAGAACGGGCATCATCCTCAAGTACCTTGATCACTAGTGCACAACAGAGAACCTGCGGTAGGACCTACCGCGAGGAGGCTGCAGATTAGTAATGCTGCCGACAGCGCCGCGAATTCACCTCAGCTTCTCCGCCAGGCGTCTTCGAGGCAGTCGCTGCCGTGAAGCTGGCGTCGGTTGCTGGTGCAGTTAATGCGCTCTTCCTGAAGCTTTTCAAATAACAGCTGCGCCGGAGCCCACTATGCTATCTGGGCTGTTATGAGTTTCTAGACAACGCATGTGGATTGCTAATAAACTTTTTTTCGGCGCGCCTTTTACGGAGATTTAACTGCAGCCAGACTCTTTTCATGGTAAAGAATCGTGAATGGATAGTTCGCATTGATTTTCTTGGTGTTGCCGCTCTCTTTTTTTTTTTTTGTTCTCAGTGCTGCTAATGCTGTTGAGGGCTCAAAGCAACAATGGCTCATGCTAAGAAAAAAGAAAAACTAAATGAGAATTCGCTGGAAATCACTTGCGACCAGGACGTGAGAAAAATGTTATTTATGTTTACTACCCACTACAGATTTTAACCAACGGTGCAGGCTAGAAATAAAAAAATTTAATGAACAGCTAATTTTCCTTGGTGCAGCAGACATTAACAGCTAAAAAAACTGTCAATGTATTTAAAAAGCATTCAGCGACGAAACTCTGCCAACTACAGCTCCGACTAGGTTTAATTTGATAGTATTTTAGGGTCCCGTTGACGAGAACAGCGGCGTCCTGTCCGTCCGCGTCACTAAAACGCAGGTGGCCCATCTGTTAGGGCCCCGCCGCGGTGGCTCAGTGGTTAGGGCGCTCGACTACTGATCCGGAGTTCCCGGGTTCGAACCCGACCGCGGCGGCTGTGTTTTTATGGAGGAAAAACGCCGAGGGGCCCGTGTGCTGTGCGATGTCAGTGCACGTTAAAGATCCCCAGGTGGTCGAAATTATTCCGGAGCCCTCCACTACGGCACCTCTTTCTTCCTTTCTTCTTTCACTCCCTGCTTTACCCCGACCCTTTCGGCGCGGTTCAGGTGTCCAACGATATGTGAGACAGATACTGCGCCATTTCCTTTCCCTAAAAAAAACCAATTATTATTATCATCTGTTAGGTTTGTTAGTTATAATAATAATAATAATTGGTTTTTTGGGGAAAGGAAATGGCGCAGTATCTGTCTCATATATCTTTGGACACCTGAACCGCGCTGTAAGAGATGGGATAAAGGAGGGAGTGAAAGAAGAAAGGAAGAGAGAGGTGCCGTAGTGGAGGGCTCCGGAATAATTTCGACCACCTGGGGATCTTTAACGTGCACTGACATCGCACAGCACACGGGCGCCTTAGCGTTTTGTCTCCATATAAACGCAGCCGCCGCGGTCGGGTTCGAACCCGGGAACTCCGGATCAGTAGTCGAGCGCTCTAACCACTGAGCCACCGCGGCGGAAGAAAGGAAGAATAGGTGCCGTAGTGGAGGGCTCCGGCATAATTTCGACCACCTGGGGATCTTTAACGTGCACTGACATCGCACAGCACACGGGCGCCTTAGCGTTTGGTCTCCATATAAACGCAGCCGCCGCGGTCGGGTTCGAACCCGGGAACTCCGGATCAGTAGTCGAGCGCCCTAACCACTGATCCACCGCGGCAAGG